>NW_027457587.1:0-250000 GCF_050624435.1 Tenrec ecaudatus | reverse complement strand
GACTTCAGGATCTTTTTACACACACACACACACACACACACCTTTGCAGAAACTATGGAGTGTTTCTGACTTCATGTGTCCTTTTTACACACACTCACACACACACCCTTGCAGAATCTCTTGAGGCCTTCTGACGTCATGTCCTTGTTAAACACACACACACACACACTTGCATAATCTCTGGAGGGCTTCTGACTTCGTGTCCTTTTTACAAACACACACTCACACACACACCCTCCCTCACACTGATACTCATACCTTTGGAAAATTCCTAGAGGGCTTCTGACTTCCTGTCCTTTTTACACACACACACACACACACACACACACACATCCTTGCAGAATTCCTGGATGGCTTCTTAATTTGTGTCCTTTTTAAACACACACACACACACACAGATACACACACCCTTGCAGAAATTCTAGAGGGCTTCGGACTTCGTGTTCTTTTTACGCACACACACACACACACACACACACACACACAGACATGCACGCACCCTTGCAGAGTCTCTGGAATGCTTCTGACTTCGTGTTCTTTTTACACACACACACACACACACACATACAGTTTTGCAGAATCAATAGTCGGCTTCTGACTTGGTGTCCTTTTTACACACACGCACACAGACACACACACACACACCTGTGCAGAATCTGTGGAGGACTTCTAACAACATGTCCTTTTTGCACACACACACACACACACACACACAAAGACATACTCTTGCAGGATCTCTAGAGAGCTTCTGACTTCGTGTCCTTTATACACACACACACACATACACCCTTCCAGAACTCTACAAGGATTCTGACTTCATGTCCTTTTTACACACACACACACACACACACACACACACACAAACACACCATTGCAGAATCAATAGAGGGCTTCTGACTTCATGTCCTTTTTACACACACACACACACACACACACACACCCTTACAGAACCCTAGAGGGCTTCTGATTTCATGTCCTTTTTACACACACACACACACACACACTTTTGCAGAATCAATAGTCGGCTTCTGACTTTGTGTCCTTTTTACAAACACCCCCACACACACACGCCCTTGCAGAATTTCTAGAGGGCTTCTGACTTTGTGACCTTATTACACACGCACACACTCACACACATAAAACCTTGCAGAATCTCTTGAGAGCTTCATACTTGGGAGGACCTGTATTAGGAAGGTTGAGAACCACTGCCTGAGTGTGCTTAGGACTTTGCTGCCCTCAGGGTCACCAGACATTCCTGAAGGCAGAGTCACTGCAGGAAGCCCTTCTGGGAAATGCCCTGAAGCCAGGTCTCAACCAACTCCATCCACCCTCACCCTCCTAGATCCTAATCATAGGCTGCATGGAAATGCTCCCTGCCACTTCAAAGACTGTAAGTCCATGGGAGCAGAAAGCCTTCTCTTTCTCCCTTGGAGTGGTGGCTGGTGAGTTCAAACTGCTCACCTTCTGGGTAACATAACCCACAGACCAGCTCCCCCTGAGCTCAGTTAGGTTTGCCACACAGCACACATTGTTGGGAACCTTCTGAAGTAGCTGTGCCATGTGCAGGTTGGGGGATTTCGCACAAGATGCAGAATTCCACCCTCTCTTGGAAAAAATAATTTTTGCAATAGCCTTGTATTCTCTTCTGGATCTGAGTAGCAGCTACTCTCATGCAGTCCTAGCACATACATGCTAGGTCTTACGCCGAGTCTGCTCCATGCTTTCCTGTGTCCTATGTGGCGCTGTAGGCACCCAAGGCATGGACTCTGCAGCCTGGGTTCAAATCTCTCCTTTCCACTTCCTCACTGTGTGGTCATAGGCTCATGACTTTATCATCCTGTGCCACTGATTTTTCATCTGTAAAATGAGGCAAGAATAGAGTCCACACATAGGCTTCTTAAGTGAAATAATTGAATTATTATATACAAAAAGCTTAGAACATTGCTCGGCATCTTGCAAATACTGTTAGGTAGCTTAGCATAGGGAGTGGGTCATCCATTACATATGCTCAGGTTCAAACTTCCGGCCAGGAAGGGGTGGTACACCTAGGTGGGTGTTACACCTGGATTGGCCCATCTGAGCCAGGTGAATTCAATCCAGCCAATGGGGTTGACCAGGACCATCAACCATGCCTCCCTGTGGAGGAATTGAAAAGGCAGGATCTTGACCTCTCCGATGTCTCCCTTCCCCCACTTTTCTGTTGTCCGTTCCCCAGGGAGGAGGTCACATGTAGATACTTGTAATCGGTTTCCTCTTTCCAATCCACCCTCCCTCTACCCTCCCACTATCACCACTCACAAATTATCAAGGTTTCTTGAGGGATGGGGGAGTGGGGAGGAAGGGGTAAAAATGATGACTCGATTGATGCCAGGGGCTTAAGTGGAGGCAAATGTTTTGAGAATAATGAGGGCAGTGAGTGTACAATGTGCTTTACACAATTGATGTATGTATGGATTGTGATAAGAATTGTATGAGCCCCTAATAAAACGATTTAAGAAAAGAAAGAAAAGGCAGGATCCTGGAGCCCACGTAGTGACTTTCTCTCCAGCAGCTTCTAGGCAAGCTGTGCAGGGGTGAGGGGCCCTGAGGTGCCTGTGTAAACCTGAAACTTCTTCTCTCAAAAAACTCACTTGGATCACAATCCAGGCTGCGGAGTGAATTCTTTCTCACGCGAAGCCAAGGACTGAGGTATATTTCTCCCACGAGTGATCTAACAATAGTATCTCTTATTATATCATTAGGAGCCCTGGTGGTGTAGTGGACTATGCATTAACCTGCTAATCGCAAGGTCAGGGGTTTGAACTGACTAGCCCCTCCGTGGGAGAAATATGAGGTTGTCTATTTCTGTAAGGCAATGGTTCTCAACCTTCTGAATGCCGCCACCCTTTAATACAGTTCATGTTGTGGTCACCTGCAACCATAAAATTATTTTCATTGCTACTTTATAACTGTAATTTTGCTATCGTTATGAATTGGATGACCCCTGTTAAAGGGTTATTTGATCCCCAAAGGGGTCGCGACCCACAGGTTGCGACCCCTGCTATAAGGATTTAAAGTCTCAAAACCCCAAAGGGGCAGATCTTTGTCCTATTGGGAGTCAATAAAATGGTAGTTAGGTTTTTTTCTGCATCAGTATCAGATTCTGGTGGCAATCTCAGTCATCCTGCATTGTGGTCTGGTTTGAACTCCGGAAATGACTGCCCTGGTTTGAGGTGAGGGCCACGGTGCTTCAGTGGTAGACCTCTCATCGACTTTCACCGGGAAGACCCGGGTTTGATTTGCAGCCAATGTGCCCCAGACTGTCAGTGAAGGTTTGTGTGTTGCTATGACACTGAGCAGGCTTCAGTGGTGTTTCCAGACTGAAACAGAATAATGAAGAAAGACCTGATCATCCCCATCCACACATTGACCTATGGCCCACCACTGTTGGCTTCCTCTCCCAGTCCTGGTGGTAGCACAGATAGGCACAGTTTGCTCCACTGCCCATGAGGTGCCCATGAGAGGCTGACGCGACAACCACAGTCAAGATCAACAGCTTAAACTCCATTCTGGGTCTATGGAAACAAGAACAACCTTCTGAATTGAGGTCGCATTGCTATTTGGGACTGGGAGGATGCCTTTGTGATATGGATTGCACTCTGGATCCTAAGGGGGACTTTAAAACACAGTCACATAGCAGCTCTGGAAATTGCCATAGTGAGAAGGCAGGTTTAAAAAAAAAAAAAAAAAAAAAAAAGCTTTTACTGGCTTGCTCAAAGGAGGCTGCGGGTAGATTGGGGGGTGGAAAACTCCTCTGGAAATGGAAAATTTTTTATCCTTACATATGCATCATTTCTTCTGGTCCTGAAAGAAAACACAAAGCAGACGAGAGGAGGAAACGGAGACTGGCAGTCATCTTGTTGGTATTCCCACACCACCCCCTCCTTAAGCGCTTGCTGCCATCTCATCCAACTCCACTCAGTGTATTTTCACCCGGCAATGATGCAGAAATGTCTGCGTACTCCAGTTTTATTGTAGTCGGGCAGCGTTTATGGCTTTGACGTTCAACTGAGCATGGCAGGACGTCTAGAAGCAATTATAACCAGCATCTGCTCTGTCTGTGCGATGGGCAGGCAGTGACGGATTCCCAGCCTCCGGAACACTAGTGTTCCCTCCCAGCTCAGGATAATGACGGTGACACTCGGCCCCCTTGTTGTCTGGGGAGCTCAAGGAGCTCTCCTCTGAAACCTCAACTTATGGGCATTTCTTTGAGTGAAGACATCAAATTAGTGACTGGAAAGGAAGGCGTAGGAGATGATTATTGGCCACAAGACAAGCCTCAACCGCCTCCAGAGAGCATGTCTCCTAAGTGCAAAGTGTGGAGAGGGAGGAAACAATTGATCACAAATGGAATAGACTCTGAGTCTCGCCACACAATGTGTGTGTGTGGTCACTGAGGCGGCAACATTATGACTGGGGATGGATACGGTTTGTGCAGCCGTGATTGCCATCCAGAATGTGGCATGCTATTGTGAAAAATGATTTTTTATTCTGAGCAAATCTCTGCTTCCACTTGCTTTAATGCTTCGCCGGAGAGCAGGGGACTCTGGGAGGGGTGGGTGGCGCACAGGGCTGGGCTGACCTCAGGAACTCATGTGTAAAGGGCTTTTTCTCACTTGGAAGCAGGCTGTTCTTTCTGGTAAAGCTTGTTTGTGAACCTTGCCACATCTGCGTCCGAAGAGGGAACTGAAGGTGACAAATGCCACGAGGAGCCCCGGGCACATCTTGTTTCATTTGAATCCCAGTTTTACCTTTCCTCCTTTCTGGGTTCTGAAGCATCAGATGGGTGCCAAACGCTTCCACGGACAACTAAAGCTGAACAAGGTGGAGGCAGATGAAGAGCAACGGGAGGTTGGTGTTTGGGAGACTGAATACTTGGGCTTCCTAGGCCAGTCCAGTTGGTGGTTAGAGCCCTGTTTCAGATTCCACTGTAATCTCCTAGTGTCCAAGGACCAAGTGGCTCCTAAGTCCAGAATTTCTGTTACATGTGTCACCAAGGAGGAGTTGGGCTAAAATGCATTGAAGAATAAAGCAGGAGCTTGGCTTATGAATCCACTCTCTGATTCTGAAATTTCAAAGGCTCCGTGCACAGACATTTCAACACTGAAAGCACAGCAGGGAAAACCAAAGACTTGGGCTTCCTCCTTGTCCCTCTTTTCGGGCTTTTACGGTTTTCCAAGGCGCCTCCCTGAGCCGAGTGTTGTATAGGTCAGGTTTAAAGATGTCCTAGTTCCGAGGGACTTGCTGTTCTGCTTTCTTTTTCAGGGAGACCTGGTTTCTTGTCTTGTGGCCAAACACAGAGCACAGATGTCTGTGGGCCTCCTCCCTTTCCCCTGACCTTTGCTCTCTTCTCTGGATACACTACTGACCTGTTCTCCCTTACAAGATCTGAACTGCTCACAAACTTCGATGAATTCTCATCCTAGCAAGAAGCATCTGAGCATCTTATTAGAGCCTGTATGAGTTCTGTTCTGGATGCTTATTTGTGCAACTTCAGGGTCTGGCATGGAAACATTCCATGTCCACAGACCCGCACAAATAATATAAACTCCAACAGTAGTTTAAGGTTTAAGGTGGTAACAGGGAACGCTGGGGCCTGTGGCTCCTGGTGAACCTCACAGGCTGTCTAAAGGGGCTACTTCCATCTCAATGTAACCATACAGGAATGTAGACCTGTTAGGTAGCAAGACAAGGGGTTGTTCCTCTCCATGCTTAGGGGGCCCCCTACAGGAGGTTGGAAGCCAATGCAGGCTAAAGGGCATGCACCAATTCAAGGCCAAGCCAGGAGAGCTTAATTGACGCCTCACAGCTGAAAGCCCTTAAAAGGCTGGAACCTTCCCTTCAGCTGCTTCTCTGCCTTCCGCTCAGCAGGGCTGGGTGTGCAGTGTCATAAGGGTGCCCGTGTTCAGTTAACTGTAACGCCGGAACCTTCTTCTCTCCTGTATATAAACCCACTCGGATCACCAACCAGGCTTTGGTGTGAATTTCTTTCTAGTGTGTAGCCAAGGACCGAGACATTTCCCACCCGAGAAACCTACAGACCCAGACTTACAATAAACCCATATGTGTGTGTGTGTGTGTGTGTGTACACACACACACACACACACACATATGGCAAGAGGTGAACAGGTCTAGCCAGCAATGGTGAAGAGGGCCCTGGGATTGAGATTGAGAACGATTCTGAAGTAGAATCCATAACCCTTAGAAATGTATTGGCCTGCTATACCAATCCAATTACCCTCAACCTTCTTCAAAGAATTGGAAAAACTGACCACCAACTTCATATGGAGAGGGAAGAAACCCAGAATTAGCAGAGAACTCCTCAAGAAGAAGGACACAATTGGAGGACTCGCCCTACCTGATTTCAATGCCTACTACACAGCTACAGTGGTCAAAACAGCATGGTACTGGCACAATGATAGACACTCAGACCAGTGGAAAAGAATAGAAAGCCCAGGAGTAAAATCATCAGCATATAGACAACTGATCTTCGACAAGGGTCCCAAAAATGTCAAGTGGGAAGCAGATGCCCTCTTTAATAAGTGGTGCTGGAAACAATGGATATCCACATGTAGAAAGTTGAAATAAGACGTCTACCTCACCCCATGCACAAGAATACACTCAAGGTGGATCACAGATCTAGAAGTCAAACCCCAAACCATCAGGACCATTAAGGAGGGAATCGGGACTAATCTCAGCGTACTGGCCCAGGGAGCACATAGGCTCACTGCAACAGGGAAGGGGACACACACAGGTGAATTGGAAATCGACAAATGGGATCTAATAAGAATAAAATGCATGTGCACCTCGAAAGACTTTGCCAAGAGGGTGACAAGGCAACCCACAGACTGGGAGAAGATTTTTAGTAATGACACATCAGACAAAGGGCTCATTACTAAAATCTACAACACCATCGTGACCTGCAAAAAGAGGAAAACAGTTAACCCCCTAAGGAAGTGGGCAAAAGAAATGAGAAGAACTTTCACTAGAGAGGAGATCAATATGGCCAATAAACATATGAGAAAGTGCTCGAAGTCCCTTGCCATAAGAGAAATGCAAATCAAAACAACCATGAGATACCACCTAACACCCCTGAGGCTAGCCCAGATCAGTAAATCAGAGAGCAACAAGTGTTGGAGGGGCTGTGGTGAAGTAGGAACCCTCCTCCACTGCTGGTGGTCGTGTACATTTGTACAGCCACTGTGGAAAGCAATCTGGCGATACCTAAAGAAAATGGAAATTGATCTACCTCATGACCCAGCCATCCCTCTACTGGGCATATACCCGGTTGAAGCAGCAAATAAAACACGACCAGTCATATGCGCTCCAATGTTTATTGCGGCACAATTCACAATGGCAAAGACTTTGAAACAGCCTAAGTTTCCATCGACAGACGAGTGGATTAGCAAACTTTGGCACATACACACAATGGAGTATTATGCAGCACTGAAAAGCACCGATGAGCACATGAAACACGTTATTTCATGGGAAGAGCTGGAAGGAATTATGTTAAGCGAGGTAAGCCAGACCCAAAGGGACAGGTACAACATGAGTCCCCTGAGATAAGTACAATCAGCATGACAGAAATAGAAGAATAAACATCCATCCCACAATAAACGGGAGGAAGCATAGATAGTTGGAGGGAGGACAGGCCACACCTAGGGAGGTACATAAGAGCCCAGCATAAAGAAGGGGTAGTGGGGTAGGGAGAGGGAGAACCGGGAGGGGGAGAATCCGAATGGATGGTATGGGGGGGGGCAGGGTACTAACCCACCCGGGGGAGAGTATCGGTTATGTCCCCACAGATTTGGAACATGCATACGGACCCCAACACGACACACCAAACAAGGAGGACAACGCAAAGTACAGAGGTCTACACAAAGAGGCTGGACGACAAGCCGGCCCAAACCAGAATTAGGCCGACCCCCACACTCGAAGGGAATACCACAGAAAACAAAAATAGATTGTCTGGAGTGGGAAAGGAACTGACCCACCACACCACATCCAGAAGGAAGCTGAAACAAAAGAAGGAGAAAGGACATAGTGGAGTACACCTGGGTCCACCAAGTCCAAAGTCGATAGACCAGCTAGAAGAGCCCATCATACAGAGAGGACCATTCAGCTGACCACACTACGAGATATGACATCCTGCACCAACACATGGCCCTACACGGGACAGCACCTGAGACACAATGGGGGATGGGCAACTGAGCTGACCCCGCCACACTGAGGCAAACACTGGGGACATGCAGTGGAGCAGCGGAGGAAGCAGAGCAAAGGGAGCCCGAGGGAGTAGAAAGGATGGTCTTCTGGGCCAGGACGTGGCGCCTCACAAGCTACACCTAGAAAACACTCCTAAAGGCCAATGAAAGGACCTTGAACTACTAGCAATTTTTTCTTTTAATATTTGCTATCTTTTTGTTTAGTCTTTTTAAATTTGTTTTGTTTTTTTACCCAGTAAATTTTGTATGCTAGTGGCTTTTCTGCTTATCAGCGTGTCGATGTTGCTTCTGTCAAAGCCATGTTCTTATGGGCCACTTGGGCGCAGTCAAAGTCATATCCATTTGTATGCACGTATTACTATGTCAGCAGGTCCACCTAGACAAGATAGGCTGGACAAATAATGAGAGAAGAAAACAACAGGACCAACGGTCCTGGAGGGACATGAGAGCGTGGGAGGTAGGGGAAGGGAGGAGGTGTCGCCCAACACAGGGACAAGGGAACAGCGAATGGTTCAAAACCAGAGGAGGGAGGGGAGGGGAGGACTGGAAGGGAGTGACCAAGAGCAAGGTAACTGAGAGGAACTACTGAATCCAGAATGAAGGCTAAACATGGTAATGGGTCGGGAGGAAAGCGAAAGGAAATAGAGGAAAGGAGTAGGAGGCAAAGTGCATACAGAGAAGCCTAAATACAGACATGTACATATGTAAACATATTTATGATTATGGGGGCAATAGATTTATATGCATATATTTATAGGTTCAGTAGTAGGGTAGCAGATGGACATTGGGTCTCCTCATGCATAATCCCCCAATACAATAGCACCTCACCCTGCTAAGCAGCCATTGCAGGATACCCATCTTCCCAACATGATCACTGAAGACAGCCGTGTGTGTAAGCAAATGTGGTGAAGAAAGCTGATGGTGCCCGGCTTATCAAAAAAAGATATAGCGTCTGGGGTCTTAAAGGCTTGAAGGCAAATAAGCGGCCATCTAGCTCAGAAGCAACAAAGCCCACAGAGAAGAAGCACACGGCCTAAGCGAATACAAGGTGTTGAATGGACCATGTAGCAGATACAAAGGAACAAAATCAATCATTGTGTGATCACCTCTCTCACATAATGGCTGAAGACGAAAGTGTGCATAAGCAAGTGTGGTGAAGAAGGCGGATGGTGCCCGGCTACTGAGAGATATAGCGTCTGGGGACTTAAAGGCTTGAATGCAAACAAGCGGCCATCTAGCCCAGAAGCAACCGAGCCCACACGGAAGCAGCACACCAACATAGGTGATCATGAAGGACAGAGGAGACCAGGTCTCCAACATCAAAGGTGGGGTGGTGGTGAGAATCACATCACCGTGAAAGAGGGGGAGTGCATGATGGGGACCCAACGCCCACCTGTAGACAGCTGGACACCCCTTCCAGAGGGGTAGTGAGGAGGAGATGGGCCACTCAGGGTTCAGTGTAGCAACAATGAAACTCAAAACCTTCCTCTAGTTCCTGAACGCTTCCTCCCCTCCCAATCATCATGACCCCAATCCTACCTTGCCTTGTGGACCTGGTTATACCAGAGGATGTACAGCGGTGCAGTGGGGATCTGGAGGCACAGGGAATCTAGGACAGACGAACCCCTCAACACCAGCTGTGGGAGTGGCGACACCAGGAGGGAAGGGCATGTAGAAAGGGAGAACCGATCTCAGAGATCTATGTGTAACCTCCTCTCTGGGAGATTGGCAAGGGGGAGGCGGGTGAGGGGAGACGCCGGGGAGTGTAAGATAAGATGTAATAATTATTTATAAATTATCAAGGGACCAGGGGTGGGATCGGGGAGGGAGGGGGATGGGGGAAAAAAAAGGGAAACCGAGCTGATTCCAGGAACCCAAGTGGAAGGTGAATTATGAGAGTGATGAGTGCAACGAATGTATAAGGGTGCTTTGCTCAATTGATGTATGTACAGATTGTGATAAGAGCCTTATGAGCCCCAATAAAACGATTAAAATAAATACATAAATAATGAAAGAAAAAAAAAAGAAATGTATTGGCCTTAGGGGAGGGGCAAAGAGGGCTGGATTGAGAAAGTCTGTGGCATCCAGTTCTGACTTGACTTTTGGATCCAGAATCTTTCAGGAGTCATGGCCTTGCCCTCCAGCCAGAACTTCCAATAACCGTCTTCTCAGAGCCTTGTTAAATTCTCATAATACGTTACACCTGCTATCCTGTGAGCAGCTACCAAACCCAGGCACTTTTTTCTTTCTTTTTTTTTTTTTAAACAGGAACAATAAAGTTTATTGAACCGTAGCTTAGTACAGGCGCTGGGGTTTCCCCACGGTGCTCTTAATGTACAAAGCACGGATATTCTGCCAATTCTTCTTCAGCAGCGAAACCAAAAAGTTGACAGCCAAGTGGATGTTGTACACGAGTTCATCATCTGTCATCTTCACATGGCCAACTGCCACTGCCAGACACAGCACCTTCTTCATCTGGAACTTGACGGTGGACTTCACCTCGTCGACCTTGGCCACCATGTTCTCATTGTGGGTCAGCAGGGAAGGGAATTTCCCGGCCTTGTTCAGGCCCGGGCCCAGAATTCGAGGAATCTGCTTGATCAGGGTCTCTGAGGCCAAAAAGGCATCATACTTCTTGACCAGCTTTCTGACCAACTTCTTATTCTTGTTGAGCTTCTTGAGCGCCTCGATGTCCATGTGAGGGATCTCCACGGCCTTCGCTTGTCACAGTGCTGCTGGTCCCCAAGGACACACACTGAGAACTTGGGGCACGGGGTGGACTTAAGCCTGACGGTGCCAGAGAAGCATTTGTCCTTCTGAGGGTCGTAGTTCTTCAGGCTGATCTGCAGCTCCACCGTCTCCAAAAACTTCAGGCGCTTGCGCTGCTTCCTGTGCAGGACTTCCCGCACCGCCTCGTAGAGGGTGTCGCGAGAGACTTTGGTACTCATGGTTCCTAGCGCTGCGGCAACCGGAAAAGAGACCCAGGCACCTTTTTCAAAGACAAGCTCACTCTCTCTACCCTTAAGAGCAGGTAGTTTTTGGATGATGGATATGAGATACCACAGAAGGCAAATCTGTAATCTTCCATGATGCCCAAAACATGCTGTCACAACCAGGACCCATGACAATCCCTCAGTTTCCTAAATTGCTTCACTGTTGCTTTTTAATTAATATATGACATTAACTTGTCATATATTGATAACAGGGAGGACCCTGAACTAGATGAATAAATTAAAGCTCTCCTCATCCTGTGCTTTTATATGAATGTGTTAATTATTTTTGTCATTAGGGAGAATGATGGAGGGATGGAGCAATACCAAACGGAGTTTGACAAAGTGTTGTGTTTGCTGCGGGAAACATGGTGCGTGTCAGATACAATCCGTCACCCAGTGAGTCTGCAATTAACACCAAGGGACCAAGGTAGGATTCCCGGTAATAAATAGCCTTCCTCCCAGATGATAGTAGAGACCCAGCAGGACCCACTGTTGTGTTGTAGCAGTTGTACACGGGACCTTATGGGAGACAGAGCTGGTGTTTGAAATGAGTTTTGTTTGTCCCCAGTTGGCTCAGATTTGTTTTTTAGATAGCATAATCACTAACATTTAAACACAGGGTGATGTCACGTAACAATCTGCAGCTTCTGAGAAATGGAGAGGCCCGACTTTGCTGGTTGACAATGCACCTCTGGAAGACAAGGGGGACCACAGAGGGACTGGGGGGGGCAGGCAGATGTGGTGATCGGAGTTTGGAATCCTTGTTTTCCACGTAGAGGTGGCAAGGAGTTCAAGGGTTCAGAAATTGAGGAGGGAAGTTCCAGAAGACAAGTCTGTGTGGTCCATAATAAACCAATATAGGGGTTGAGATTTCAATCCGTTGGCTATTTATTTTGTGCCTGGTAGCCAACCAGCCCAGAATTCCTGACCTCGCCGACCGTGTGAAACAAGGACCATTCCAGAATTACATAGAAGCAAGCATGGAAGCAAGGGCATCCACCACCCTGAATGCGTAGGGGTCAGGAACCAAGTGCTTTCTGTAGAACAGCCCCAGAAGGCAGACCTTTGGCTGGAAAACCTGTTAGGGAGCTAGCATAGGGACTGGCAGGCCCATTACACAAGCTCAGAGGTCTGAGCTACCGGCTCATGAAGTAGAGGCTCACTGCATGCTCAGAAGTTCAGGTTTCCAGCCAGCAGGGGGAGCTACGCCTGGGTGGGCGCTGTACCTACATTGGCTCACCTAGGCCAGGTGAATTCAATTCAACAATACAGCCAATGAGGTCGAACTACGTCATCGACCACGCCTCCCTAACCGCTCATAAAACTCAAGAGGATCCCAAACCAGGCCTCGGCGTGAGCTGTTTCTGGCGTGGAGCCGAGGACCGAGGCACACCTGCCCCAGGTGAGGTCCAACAGAAGCGGTGATGTTCGAACAGAAGTGGTGCTGTGTGACTGGAAGCTATGAGGTAAGCCGGGCCCAGGAGTGGGCCTTCCCATGCTGATCTCACGGGTTGTGGGCCCCTCTGGGCTCCTTTCACCTCACCACCCTTGGGAGAATTGTTGGGTTGAGTTCACCTGGCCTAGGTGAGCCAATCCAAGTGGCGCCCCACCCAATACGGTGGAGGCCCCTGGGGACGCTTGTAGCGTATTGCCGCAGCCCCAGCCTTTTGTGTCGGTCTTTGCGCCATTTCTTGCTGGTGTCAGTCTTTGCGCCGTTTCCTGCTGGTGTCGGTCTTTGCGCCGTTTCTTGCTGGTGTCGGTCTTTGCGCCGTTTCTTGCTGGTGTCGGTCTTTGCGCCGTTTCTTGCTGGTGTCGGTCTTTGCGCCGTTTCTTGCTGGTGTCGGACTTTGTGCCATTTCTTGCTGGTGTCGGTCTTTGCGCCGTTTCTTGCTGGTGTCTGTCTTTGTGCCGTTTCTTGCTGGTGTTGGTCTTTGCGCCGTTTCTTGCTGGTGTGCGGGACTTGATGTGCCTCTCTGTGCCTGCCTTCCCGGGCTGCATTTGGGAGGGGGCTGGGACGCTGCTGCCTGGAGGCTGGGAGGATTTTGACTCCCAAAGCCTTCTCGAGGCTCAGTGTAAAAGTTTATTTGGACTCGAAAACAGAATCAAAGACCCAATTAATTAAGTTTTAGAAGCAGGCTTTATTGCGAACTTGTGGCGGGTTCAGCAACTCAGGGTATTGAGCTATTGAAGCCACGCCAGGGAAAAAATCCTGGCGGCGTTTTTATGCCCACTGCTGGCAGGCACAGCTGGGGAGAATCATAGCTTGGGGGGGGGGTGGATCTGCGCACACAGGTGCTTCCAAAGGGAGAAGGTCGTTAATCTTACCTACATATGTCAGGGACGCGTGGAGTGACCATATCTTCAGAAAACCTTCCGGCTTTGGGAGGAGCTGGTTCCAGGAATTTGGGGTTGAGCAGAGGAGGGGAGGTCAGTTAGGGGTCAGTCTTGAGAACTAAAATGGAGTCTGTTGTGCCAAGACAGGACGTTTTAGACTGACCCTATAGGGAAAAGGGACAACATTAGTCCATTTCTGTAACTGCTTCCTGTGGGTAGTGGGCGAAGAGCAAGGGGAGGGGCTTTTCCAGGCAGAGTACTGGGAGTTGCGGCCTGGCACAGGGTGGAGAGGTTGTTGTTGCTGGTGGACTGCTATACGGGTGATTTCGCGGAGTCAACTTTGCAGGAGCTGAATGAGACAAGGAGCAATTAAGAGCAAAATTACTACTAAAATTATGGGTTCTAGTATGGGGGCTAGGAAGGAGTACAGAGAAGAGTTCCACCAGGAAGAGGATCCGTCTGTTCTGAATCTGTTGTTTTGCAGCTCACGGTTTAGCTTGTTGAGGGTCTGGACTCTAGTTTCCACAATTCCCAGCTTATTGATGTAATAACGGCATTCCTCCTGGAGGAATTAGCAGGTTCCTCCTTTTTCAGCAGTGATGAGGTCTAAAGTGCAGCGGCTCTGCAAGGCAACTTGGGCAACAGAGGTTGTTTGTTTCTGCAGGGAGGCTAGAGATTTGGCAGAGGCATCAACTGCCAGCTGGAAGCGTGTGGATAACTTGTCTGCTGTGGTGATAGAGGTTCTAAGGGTCCCGCCGCTGAGTCCTACTGCACCTGCTGCTGAGGCTAAGGAGATTCTCACTGCTATCGGAAGAAAAACTGCTCTTTTAGTTTGGCGACTGTATACCTGGATGTATTTGTCCTGGACCTCAGCCGGAGTGTATGTAGTGAGCTGCGGAACCAGAGTGATGGGCAGGCACAAAAGGGTAAGGTAGAACTGATGTTTAAATGCTTAGTGTATAGTTGCACCAAAAGAAAATTTTTTTCTGGCGCTGTTAGTGGTTTGGAGGGGATTTGGGTGACATTACATGTCTGTGTCGATGGATTGGAGTAGCAAAAGGGCACTTGAGTGTTTTCTGGTTGGATGTACAGAGGAATATTGGGGATGGTTATGGGTTTTGTGGTCTTTACGTTGGATGAAAATGACAGGGCAGGACCTGGTACTGCTACCAGAGGAGGGCGTTCTAGGGCTGCACACATGCAGCAGGTGGAGAGGTTGGCTAGTCCAGCAAAGTGGCGATGGCCAGTCCCTGCTGTAGCAGGGTAAGCTGGGAGAAGGGAGACTCAGAAGGTTTAGAAATTTGCTTAGTGAGTTGAAGGTCTTGGATCTGAATATTACAGTGGATGGTGGATTGGACCTGGAGTAGCGACCTCCATACATAGAGTTTGGCGTCTGGAAATTTCTCTCGGCGAGTGGCGTACCACGCTCCTGGAACCAGAGGTGTCCAGCGGCTATCCCAGGGGTCTGGGATTGTGAGAGTGTATTTAGATTTATGGTAGTAGAATCATCCCTGGGGACAAAGGGAAAGGTAAAGTATCTGGCAGGAAGACCAAGGACACCCTACATTTTTCTGTATTCACCTTTTTGCACATTGGGTAGTTGCCTTCTGGTCATACAGGTAGCAAATAATGGGATCAGCTTTTCCTTGATGCCGCTTAAAGTCAGTGAAATTTAAGTATATGGGTGTTCTGCACCCTGTGGGTGGGCAGTCAGCGGTGGCCAGCAAATAATCATAACGCTTAGTGCGGGCGTAATTGGTATAGTTTTCAGTCAAGTAAAATCGCTAGCAAAAGGGGAAATTATGTTAGGTTTAGCTGGCTGGCTTGGTGAGGCGAGTGAGGCGGAGAGACATAGGACCACTAGACTGAGTCAGACCACTGGGAGCCATGGTCAGAGTTCACTGCTGCCTTGACTCGGGACAAATGTACCCAGGAATCTATTCCAAGACCCTTGACTGCCAAGGGAGTAGTGAGCACTACGGTGTAAGGGCCTTCCCACCGGGGTGCTAAGGGTCTGGGTGCTAGGGATTTAATTAACACAGCATTTCCAGGATGCACTGGTTTTTGGTGATCAGCAGAGGTCGGAGATGGTTCAGGGATGGGGGAGTTTTCGTGTTGTCTAAGAAGGTTGCGGAGCAAGGACAAGTATGGAAGGTACGAAGCTAGCAGAGGGCAATCAGTTGCAGGAAGAGGCGAGAAAAGAAAAGGTTGTCCGTAGAGTATTTTGATCATGGCTGGGGAGGATCTGCGCACATAGGTGCTTCAGAGGGGTCGTTAATCTTATCTATATGTGAGGGAGGGGTGGAGTGACCATATATTCAGAAAACATTCTGGCTTTGGGACGAGCTGGTTCCAGGAATTTGGGGTAGAGCAGGGGAGGGGAGGTCGGTTAGGGGTCAGTCTTGAGAGCTAAGATGGAGGTGCAGGCCTCAAAATGGAGTCTGTTGCACCAAGACTGGGACACAGTGGTGTGCTGCGGCTCCGCCAATCAGGATGGCTGGGAGCGCCCACATCTACCCTGTTGGTTTGGGCCGGTCTCTGGCTGGGTGGTTGGCTCCAGGCTGGCTTTCGGCTAGGCCACAATCTGCGGCTTCCATTTTCCCAGCCACATGACTCCACTCCCAGGCAGAATGGCGCCACCTGTGTCTGTTGTAGCTACTGTCTCTTCCCAGAAAGAAAGCCACCCAGACCGCGGGCAAGTTCAACAGAACAAGTTTTATTTTCTGCGCAGAGACTGTCAGCTCTCTTGAGAGGAGACTGAGTGGCCCCCAGTCTAATTTTCCAAAGGTTTTTATACTTTTGCAATGTGCAGGTATGCAAGCAGGTAGAGAAGCAGGGTGTTGCAGTTAGCCATTCTTAGTTGAACATTACCTGCTCTGGTCTTTCCTTCCGTACGTTCCCTTGGGCTACGTCTGCACAGCCTACCTCCCCAATATCAGCTAGTTCGTTGACAGTTCATAGCTAGTTTATTTACTGTTCATAATGGCTTCTATCAGCTCAAAATGACTTCTCTTGTCAAGGCTGTTTAAGCTTTGCCCAGAGCTGCTACATTCCCTCCTCTTCTTAGCCGAGTTCAAATCATTGAATCTGTGGTAGCCAGCCCAGTGTATGGTGGGCTCAGCACTAAGAGTTTTATGGTTTGTACTTTCTGTTTGAGGACTGCCACTAGCTTATTGGTTATTATTGGTCCAAACGTGAGGTTTAGCAGGAGGAGGATTAGGGATCCGGCTAGGGGCGTTACTAGGGTGGTTCGCCAGGTTGCCCAATTAAGTAGCTTTTCAAACCAATTGGTTTCTTCATTTCTTTTCTTGACTCTTTCCTCTAATCTTTTCCTAACCAGGGCTAAACTATCTTTAATGATTCCTGAATGGTTTGCATAAAACAAGTTTCTCCTAATGCCATGCACAACACTCCTTGTTTCAAAAGGAGCAAGTCAAGCCCTCGGCAGTTTGGCAACACACTTCTACAAGGGAGTCTAAGGATCTTTCTAAATGGGAAACATGGTATTTTTATCCCTGTAAATCTAAAGCAATTTGCTGACTAAGAGTCTGATAGTTTAAGTTTCCTTGTATTAAAGCAACTGACCCGACTGCAGCTAATCCCATAATCCCAAGCCCCGTTAACAGTGGGACTGACATTGGGGCTCTTTTAGCTCATCCAGAAATTCCAAAGTTATCCCTACCTCCTTCACCAGAACACAGGTACACTTGAGGAATAACATGCACTAGGACACAAATACCCGGGTCTGCTGCTAATACTGGGGAAAGGAGACAGGGTGCTAGTCCTGTGGAACAAGTAAAGCAAGTACCCGTTGGGGCAGATAACAAATAAGGATCACCATTTGGTTCAATAGGAACAGCTTGAAGGCAAAAATCTTGATATTTTGATATATTAAAGGGATAATTAGATGAATAAAAACAGTCTTCGCCCTTGGTAATCTTTTAAAGTGAGCTAGAGTTGAGTCCACTCTAACCTCACCTACAGACTGCTGCTTCGTGTAATCCTTCTTACTAACATTTCTAATTGGATTACGCTCTGCACCAATAGTGCTATTTGTAGCTGTGCCTACCGAGTAAGGGGGAGCAGGGTTCAGACAAAGCCAACAATCAGTTGCGAGGTTAGGATTTGAGTTCATAAATTGGAATACAGCATCCAGAGTATCAAACACAGAACCTTGAGGTGGCTCCTGAATGGGAAGGGCCCTTTGAGTTGGGCTGGCAGTGAACGGGAAAGTTACTGAAGAGTCTGGAGGGTGCGGCAAAGGAATCTTAATGACACCCAGCTGTGGCTCTTCAGGATTTATCACCAGGTTTGGGCCTATTTATGGACAGGAAGTTGCCATATTTTACTTTGCTGCATAGTAAAGGTTGTCCCGGGATCTCTATCATTTACATAATACTGAATTCCCCATGTGTTCCCAGTGAACCCAATAACGCTTGAATCCAGTTCTTATTGGGTTACATTTGGAAACCATACACGTGGTGGGATCAAACCCCTCCGACTTGAGTCCCATTCTTGTAAAAACAATAGGGTCGTCTTTAACAAGTTTCCACCCTGAAGATGATAGTTTCACAACCCTAAGCTGCACAATGGCAATGTCCCTCCCCTTGGCAGTTAGGGAGCCCATGAGCCGGGCATCTATAGAAATGGTGTGTTTGGAGCCTTCTTTCTATAGAGGGTATTCCGCACCCATAGGACGGGATTCCGGTTATGGGCCCCATTGTGCCCTTTACCTTTAAAGGATCCGGAATGCCAGCTCTTTCCTAGCAAATCAAACAAATCAAAGTGGAAACGGGGGTCAGACCCAGTGTAAGAAGTTACATATTCACTGTTGGAGGTTCGAGTAGCAGTCCACAGATGTGTTTGTGGTTGGGCGAAATGGCGGGTGCTGTCAGCAATGCTCAGACAAAAACAATTAAGTTCTGTAAAGCCTTAATTTTGAGGGTTTTTCTGTCTTTCTGAGTGTTCATCTTTTCAGGATATGCTCAGGGAGGGCTTTTTTTGACTTGTGACTGATGAATCCACGGCCCCTTCCCCACTACTTTAATAGCAGTTGGTGTTATAAGTATCACCTAGTATGGGCCAGTCCCCCTAGGTTCTAAGGTCTCGGGTCAGTGCTTCTTTACCCACGTTCAGTCTCCAGGTTGCAAGTTGTGGGCTGCCTCTTCACCTTTCCCTTGGTTGGGCCCAAAATGAAGGTGTCGGAGCAGATGATTTGTCTCACCTGCTGGACAGCCTGCAGGCACTTCATGAAGGAACAAGTAGTGACTTCCATTACTTCTACTTCCTTCAGTCTTGGGAGAATTGGGGAAGGTCTGCCAAACTTAAATTCAAACGGGGTCGTGCTTTTCACATAGGGAGTGCATCGGACTCGAAGTAGGGCAAAAGGTAAAGAAAGGATCAATCCAGTTCTCGCCAGTTTCTAAATGCAACTTAACTAACAATTCCTTTAGGGTTCTGTTTATTCTTTCTACTTGCCTTGAACTTTGGGGCCTATAAGCCCAGTAGAGCTTCCAGTTAATATTTAGAAGCATTGCTAATACTTTAGTAATTTGAGCAATGAATACTGGGCCATTGTTGGACCCCAAGGTGGTGGGAAGCCAAATCTAGGGACAATTTTAGTTACTAATAATTTACACCCAGTGGCAGAAGTGTCCTTCTTTGTTGGGAAGGCTCCCACCCATCCAAAATAGGTGTCCACTAGCACCAGCAAATACCCGTAGCCATACTTTCTAAGTTTGATATCCATAAAGTCCACCTCCCAGAATTCTCCAGGAGTACTACCTCGAGCTTGTGGTTGGGGTTGCTCCTTTTCTTTTCTAGGGATGTTTCCCCGAGCGAGCACAGTGCAAGCAACAGTGGTGTCATCTGCCACCCAGTGTCCAAGCCTGGGTATGTAAAAGTACCTGAGGAGCAACTGAGACCATTTAGAGGATCCTGAGTGCATACCTTCATGTAGTCCTTGAATCAGATCTCTCCCAGAGCTTCTGGCATGAATCTTCTTCCATCAGGATGGAGCAGCCACCTGGATGCTCCGAGTTTCTTTGGCAGCCCAGCTCTTGGCTTACCTTTAGATCATTTTCCGAGTATGTAGGTTGTGGCAGTAACACTTGGGATGGCATGGTCATGGCCATTACCTTGGGGATTTGTGGTATAATCCTGGCATTCGAGATCCACCGGTCCAGGGGACTTGTTAGGAGGGGCTCAACCATAGGTCCCCCTACCCCAGCAATATCCTGCCCCAGTGTAAGCTTCCTAGCTTCTATAACTAGGATGGCCGTGGCAGCCTCAGCTCGCATGCAGCTCGGCCATCCTGCAGTTACAGAGTCTAGTGTGATTGAAAGATCGGCCACAGGTCTCTTTCATGGCTGCAAGTTCTGAGTTAGCATTCCTTTTGCTGTGCCCCTGGCCTCATAGACAATTGGAAGGGATTTTCTATGTCTGGAAGGGGAAGAGAGGGTGCCCATATGAACGACGTTTTTAAGGATTCAAAGGCTTGCTGTTCTACTTCAGTCCATTGAAGTTTTTTCCTTTCCCCAGTACTTGCATATAGGAGTTTGGCTAATCCCTCAAATCCCAAATTCCACAATGGACAGTACCCCACAAATCCTAGAAACTCTCACACCTGCCTCTTAGTCTCAGGGACTGGGATTTTGAGGATCACCTCAGTGCGGCTGGGGGACAAGGTCTGTTTTCCCTCCTCCAGTTGGTAGCCTAGGTATACAGTTTTATTGACACACAGTTGAGCCTCTC
Organism: Tenrec ecaudatus; assembly: GCF_050624435.1. Lineage (NCBI taxonomy): Eukaryota > Metazoa > Chordata > Mammalia > Afrosoricida > Tenrecidae > Tenrec > Tenrec ecaudatus. Next base: position 229,659 of record NW_027457587.1, on the reverse strand, counting down.
TTGCAGATTACCTGGACCCCAATTGGCCAAGGACTATTAACAGGTCCTCGGTAGCACTTGGGCATTCCTCCAGGGTTTCGGAGGCCAGGAGGAGGTTATCTTCATACTGGAGCAAGGGGGTTTGGGGGTGTTCCTCCTTGTATTCCTGTAAGTCTTCATTGGGTTGACGTACAGAGGACAAGGGTATGGAGAACAAAGCATCCTTTAAGTCCAAAACAGTATAACAAATTCAGTTTGATGGGATAGTACTCAGGAGGGTCTCGGAGTTTGGTACCGTGGAGTGGACAGTTTCTACCCTCGCATTTACCTCTCCGAGATCCTGCACCATTTGGAAGTCCTCAGTTCCCGGTTTCGGCATGGGCAGCAGGGGAGCGTTCCATGTGGACTTGCAGGGCACCAAAATGCCTGTCCTCTTTAGTCTGCATATGTGAACAGCAATACCCACCTGTGCTTTCCAGGGAGTAGGGTTTTGCTTGACACTCACCAGTGTGGCTGAGCTCAGAAGTTGTACGACCGCAGGCACCTGATGTTCAGCAAGGTCTGGCAGGTTGTTCTCTGCCCAAACAAAAGGAATATCTTTTAGCCATTTATCAAGAAGTTCCTTTGAGGAGGTTTCTTCTGCTCTTTGATAAAACACATATCCCTCTGGCAGTGGAGCGGTGAGCAAAACCTTTGCCTTTTCAAGTTCAAGGGTTAAGGTGGTTGCAGCAGATGAGAAAGTAATCATGGCCACCATTTATCGTAATAAATCCCGACCAATTAGGGGAAAGGGGCCCTGAGGCATTACCAGGAAGGAGTGTGGAACTGTCTCTTGTGCTAAATCTGTTATTCTGGCCGTTGTCCATGGGTATGCTTGGGTCTGCCATGTGGCACCTGTAATTAAAATCTTTCCTTTTGACAATGCACCTGTAGTCTTTTCCAAAACCAAGAAGGTGGCCCCTGTGTCCACCAAGAAATTTACTGGCTGGCCCCCTTTTTGGAGTGTTAGCGTGGGATCCTGGAGGCCAAGTGAAACAGCCCTGACACCTTCATTCAGCTTCTTCAAGCATTATTGTCTCCTGCTTGGGTCTTTCTAGGTGTGAATGAGGCCCGTCCTCTCTAGTGGAGGGTCGTGCACCTCTCCTGGCGTTTTCAAGGGACTGATGTTTCCAATGTCCTTCTTTCCTGCAGTAGGCACATTGATCCTTCTTCGGGGCTTGGTGGTGCCCACAGGTTAGTCTCTCCGTGAGTGGGCCATGCTCTCCTTTTCCTGAGCCTCTGGGGTCTCTCATGGCAATTACTAGTATTTTAGCTAGTTTCTTTGTCTCTGTTGTTATACACTCAATGAGCCACTTCTACCAAATCACTAGGATTTTTCCCTTCAAACCCTTCCCACTTCTTTTTCATGTCTGAGGCAGACTGACTGAATAATACAGGCAATACTTACTTCCCTCCTGTTCTCAGGGGGCTTTCAGGTCAATAGGGGTATAAAGCCCGTAGGCGTCCATCAGCCACTCTAAAAAGGCAGGCGGACATTCTCTTGTAGGAGCCTGAGAATTCTCACTGACCTTAGATAAATTTATAGGCTTCCTAGTGGTTAAGCGGAGGCCCTGCAAGAGCAACTGGTGATATCTGCTTAAGCCCTCTGGGCCTTGCTAGGAGTTTGGATCCCACATTGGTTGTGCAGTGGGGAAAAAATTTCTCTCAAGTGGGGAGTGCCCGCTGGCTGACCATTAGGTCCATTGACTGCCTTCTGGGCCTCTCTGGAAGGGGTCCCATTCCTCTGATATGAACAGCACCTGGAGAAGTTGCAGGAAATCACCTCAGGTGGGCTGATGAGTATGGAAAACCATATCTAGCAAAGAAATCAGACCTTATGGTTTGTCAGAAAAAAGGGGTTTTGTTGGTTCCAATTATACAAACCCCTGGAACAAAAGGGAACATATACTGAAAAAGGGATTCGGGAGTCTTCCCAGGTTTGGGGGCTGCTTGCCTTAAGGGGAGAATGGCTGCTGCTGAGTGATCTTTCTCTGGGGGTTGTTAAGACATGCCTGCCCTAGTGTATTTGTTGTGGGGTGGGGGGGCTCAAAAGAGGCTGTGAGTATTCCTCTCTCCGGCCCCTTGGGAACCTGATAGGGTGGCAGCGGCACCAAGGGTCGGAAGCCAGCTCTCCTGCTCCCAGAGTCCTCTTGCAAAATGGGATAAATCAGACAGGTAGGGAAAGGGGGAAGGGAGGGGGGAGGGACAGGGACAGCCTCCACCTTGGTGGTTTTAGGAACTTGGACAGGTTGTTTTTCCGGTCCTGCCATGTTTACTGAAATCTTGGAAACAAGAACTCTTTATGTTGGGGGAGGAAGTAAGTCTTTTATATATGTTGGCTTCTTAGTGGCAATGTCAATCCACACATGAATTTAAGGGATCAGATCAGGATGTCCTGGTTCCCCTTTCTAAGCAGGCTCCGACAGTGGCACTCGGATCTCGGTGCACCTCGAAATGTTGTAGCTACTGTCCATTCCCAGAAAGAAAGCATCTCCGACCACCGGCAAGTTCAACAGAAAAAGTTTTATTTTCTGCACAGGGTCTGTCAGCCCTCTTGAGAGGAGACTGAGCAGCCCCCAGTTGAATTTTCCAAAGGTTTTTATACTTGTGCAATGTGCAGGTGTGCAAGCAGGCAGAGTAGAGAAGTGGGGTGTTGCGGTTAGCCATTCTTAGTTGAACAAAAACTGCTCTTGTTCTCAAAAGCCTTCTGAACATCCATTTCCTTTGGGACATTCCCTTGGGCTACGTCTGCACGGCCTACCACCCCAATATCAGCTAGTTCATTGACAGTTCATAGCTACTTTATTTACCTTTCATGGTGGCTTCTGTCAGTTCAGAATGGCTTCACCATTATCAAGGCTCTTTATGGTTTTCCCAGAGAACCTACATAGCCGCCATGGGGAAACAGGGCCTATGACCCTGGCCAAAATGGTGCCCACCAGTCCAAACACGTGGAAGGGCACTGCCTCGGGAGCTGGTTGATTTAGGCCTGGGAGATAGCCCTGCCTTGTCCCGGCAGCCAAATGTTTCCCTTTTACCCTCCGTTCCCTTTGCCTTTCTCCTGGTTTTTAAAACAAGCTGCTTGAGCCCTATAACACTGAGCAGGACTTTTTTGTAACATTTAATTAAAATGTATCTGGCACCAAAATTATATATTATAAATATGACAATTTGGTTATATTTTTGAAAATTTGTACTTTTAAAATATACTTTGGTTGTTATATATATTGATAACAATGAAAGTAAAGAATAAAAACAAAAAAAAATATTATTTCCTGCATTGAAAACTTCAGGTGTTCTAGGGTTAGTGTTCTACCAGTGTAGGTTTGTTCCTTGTTACTGGCTGGTTTTCCGTTGCTCAGTCTTAAGACAAAGGCGTTCGGAAGCCTAGCCTGGGTAACCCTTACTTTTCGGCTTTCAGTGGTGTTTCTTCACGCACTTTTGGGGACAGCTCTTAATATAGCTCAGCTGCCATGATGTTCCAGCCAGAAATTCCAATTTTCCTAAAGGTTCCCTGAGCTGCCAGATGCCCCTTCCCTTCAGAGATTTGAGAGTCTGCTCCTGCCAGCAGGCATCTTGGAAGGCTGTGGGGCCATCCCAAGCAGTGGTCCTCCTAGCTTATTGTCTAGAAAATGGTTGGACCTAAAGTCGCCCACAGTGACTGCTCTTTGACCCTTTGTCTATGGTGGGGGCACCTGTCAGAGGCATCAGTTTAATAGCACACCAGGGGTCTGCTCTGAAGCGGGGTTATTGACCTTGAGGCAGCAAGCTCTAAATAGCCTTGTTTTGTGCTTTCCAGATGGGACTTAGCAGCTTCATACTCAGGAATTGCCCCCTTGCATGAATCCTGTCCAATTGGGATAGAGTTGACACAGAGGCTAGACAAACAAAAGCTGATACACTATGCAACTTTATTTGAGAAAGGAGAATGGTGGTCAGAGAATGGCACACTTTCCTTCCAACCCTGATTCACCTGGAACAGTTCTGTAGAGTGATGGGAAATGGGCGGAGATGCCAGAATTTAGAGCATTTCTCCTTTTGAGGAGCAGTAGAGACCTTCATCCCCAGTGCACACAGGAACCCCTAAGGCAGGCGTCCTCAAACTGTGGCCCGTGGGGCACATGTGGCCTGACGACATTTATTCCACCCTCAGGGTGTTTTTGCTGCCTCTGCCTGTCCTGCTTAGCAGCCGGCTCGTGCAGTGTGCATAGGAACTTGTTCATAGGTTTTTAAAAAACTATAGTCTGACCCTCCAATGATCTGAGGGACAGAACTGGCCCCCTAGGTAAACAGTTTGAGGACCCCTGCCCTAAGGGATCCTGGACTTAGGGGTTACTATTCTCGCAGCCCTGACACACCCCTGATCATTCTACCCATAGTAGAGGCACCAGGGAAATTTGGTCCCTGGGTAATTTACCAGCCTTTTATTCAAATTGAAGCCAAGAAAATTAAAAATGACTTAGGCAGTTACTCTACTTTTGATTACTGTTGACTCCCCCTGTAGTACCCCAATATTACCATTTAACTCTATAACGCTGAGCATATTTCCATAACATATAAAGAAATGTATATATTAATAGATAGATAGATAAACAGACAGATAAATAGATAGATAACTTTGAAAATAAAGAATAAAAACAAAAACATTTTCCCAAAATTGAAAATTGAGCCATTATACGGTTAAAAAGGATGGGTCTTATCAGCAGGTGTAAGACCTTAGGATCATAAATGAAGCAGTGATCCCACTGCACCTAGTAGTGCCCAAACCCTGTGCCCTCCTAGGGAAATTGTGAATGCTTTAATCCCCGTTCCTGTACTTAGAGTGAACAAACACATGCCTGATAATCCTAAGTATACTTATTTCTTGTGACACTCACCTAACTTGAAGGGAACTACCTCCTCCGAATCTTAGACTTGTCTCACTTAAACTCTTCAACCTTTTGTCTTTTTGTTTGTTTTTCCAGAAGTTCTCAGGTTACCAAGGCCTCCAAACCAAGTGTGCCAGCTGTAGGACCACGATTTCCTGAACAACCTCAACTTTATCCATCCTGGGACCTGAGTGGACAATCCCTTCTGAGCCCCATTTGCCCCTTTTGCAGCAGGAAGTACTTAGAGATGTCGTCGCCCAGTACCCCAAAGATTTGGGTCCATACCTCTTCAGGGGGCAAATGTTAGGTAGCTATCCTAGGGACTGGGGTGTCCATTATGCATGCCCAGAGGGCCAAGGTAGCAGCCCAAGAAGGAGTGGCACACTGTGCGTGCTCAGAGGTTCAGGTTTCCGGCCAGGAAGAGGAGGTACACCTGGGTGAGTGCTGCAACTTGATTGACCCACCAAGGCCAAGTAAATTAAATTCAGCTGCTGGGGTTGACCAGGGTTGCCCACCATGCCTCCCTAATGCTCATAAAACCCACTTGGATGACAATCAGGCTTCTACATGCATTCTTTCTCACGCAGAGCAGAGGACCAAGGTCTGTCTGTCCCCAGAGAGATCTGACAAACCCAGGAAGGCTCTTTGGAGGCAGCAGAACTGGACATGAATGGCTGGTGGATACTGTTCAGATGCAGGACTTTCTACTTAGAAGGGTCTAATCCAGCCTGAGATGATCCTTGAATGAGTCCTCTGCCCAGATCTTTTTTTTTTTAAACGTTTTATTAGGGGCTCATACAACACTAAACACATTCTATGCATACATCAGTTGTGTAAAGCACATTTGTACATTCATTTCCCTCATTCTCAAAATATCCACTCTCCACCCAAGCCCATGGCCTCAGCTCCTCATTCCCATCCCCACCCCCCATGTGCGCTACCCCTCGCTCATCAATCCTTGGTAATTTACTAATTTTTGTCATATCTTGCACTGTCTGATATCCCCCTTCACCCACTTTTCTGTTGAAGTAAAATGTACATCCTTGTAATCAGTTCCCCGTTTCCAAACTGCCCTCCCGCTTACCCTCTCAGTGTCTTCACTCATAATACTGGTCCTAAAGGACTCATCCACCCTGGATTCCCTGTGTTTCCAGTTGCTATCTGTACCAGTGTACATTATCTGGTCTAGCCAGATTTGTAAGGTAGAATTGGGGTCATGATAATGGGGGGAGAGAAAGCATTTAGCAACTGGAGGAAAGTTGTGTTTCATCATTGCTATCTCGTACCTAGTCTTGGCTCATCTCCTCTCTGAGACCCTTCTGTAAGGTATTGTCCAGTGGTCTGGAAATGGGCTTTGGGTCTCTACCAAGCACTCTTCTCATTCCCAATAAGATGTTTTTGTTCTGATGATGCCTGACACCTGATCCCTTCGAAACCTCGTGATCTCATAGGCTGGTGTGATTATTCCATGTGGGCTTTGTTGCTTCTGAGCTAGGTGGCCGCTTGTTTACATTCAAGCTTTTAAGACCTCAGACGCTATATCTTTTGACAGCTGGGCACCATCAGCTTTGTCTTCAGTGTACCTGTGGGGAAGGTGAGCACCATAGAATGCCAGTTTAATAGAACAAAGTATTCTTGCAATGAGGGAGTATTTGAGTGGAGGCCCAGAGTCCATCTGCTACCTTAATACGAAACCTATAAATATATGGACGTAGGTCTATTTCCCCATGCTCATATATGAATATATTTACATATGGACATACTTTTTAAAAGACCTCTATAACAGGCCCTTGCTTCCTCGCTTGCTCTTCTATTTCCCTTTCATTTTCCTCTTGTGCCCACTGCCATGCTCAGTCTTCCTTTGGGTTTCAGTAATTCTTCTTGGTTCCATTACCCTTGATCCCACCCTACCAGGCCTCCTACATCTACCTCACCACGGATATGCATGACTTCCTGTTCTCTTGTTTCTGGGTTTCTTAACACCGCTTCCTTTACGCCCACCTCCCTCTTTCCCATGCCCCACACCCCAGAAGTGTTGGTCCTGGGTTTGTCCTCCAGATTGGACATCCAGCCTATCTAATTTAGACAGACCAGAAAGGGTAATAACATGCACAAAACCAAGACAAGCAACCCAAAAAAACCAAGACAACAAAAATCCAATGACACTAAAAGAAAACAAAACTAACCAAGAAAGAAAAGCTCATAGTTAGTACAAGGACTGTGTGGTGAACTTTAGGAGTGTTTTCCAGTCCAGTCTGTTGGGGCACCGAGCCCTGACCACAAAGTCCACCTTTGGTATTCCCCGGGGACTTTGATGCTCCGTTTTCTTTCTCTTCCGCTGCACTCCCTTAGTGTCATGCCTCGATGTAGCAAGATCAGTTCGGGCGCAGTTCCCACACTGTGTCTCCAGTGTTGTCCCCTCTAGGGCAATGGGACTTTGAGGGACGTTTCTCATCGTGGGGCTGCCCATGTGGTCTTTTCTGTGGACTGGCTTCTCTGATTGGGAACATCATCCTCAAGGTATAGTGGGCCAGGATGTGCTCCATTCTCCCCTCCTCCCCCTTGTTCTGCTCTGTGTTCTCTGATCAGATATGTCCCTCTCCGCGAGCTGCAGCTCCGGTGCCATCCTGTGAAATACAATCTTTGGGGGCTGCAAGGAGGTGGGAGGGGGGGCATCAGCTCAGATCTTTTGAGAGTCCAGGAGATATTGACTTCTCGATGGGCACAGTTCTGTGGGGCACCGTGCTCTTGGTCCAGACGCTGGTTGTGAATATGACTTTGTTGTTAACCAGTTTTTGTCTCTGGGTCAACTCCTGTGTGTTTTTGAGGGAGTTTTCTCATCTGGAAAGTAAATGTACTGGATTATCCAGAAGCCCATGTCAGCAAGTTATTGAGAGGGGTTAATCAGAGACTGTTTCATATAGTGTGTATCTGCGCGCTGCATTTGAGACCTGGGGTGGCAATTATGAGCTCAGAATAGAGATGGTGTCCAGTAGGTGACAGACGTGGCTCCATATTGAAACAGGAAGCCCACTGTGGAGATTTGGTCCTTCCGTTGATGGCCACCGGCCACCTAGTCTTCTCCTGCTATAACTGCTTCACTGACTCAGCAGCTGAGCCAGGAGCCAGTGCCATCATAACCAGGTGGCTAACTGGGAGAAAGGGCAGATAGATATTTGTTATCTTGTTGTCTTGGGAAGCCCACCTAACCTCCATGCAAACATTCTGGTGTGAGTTATCTGTGGAAGGAATCATAGGCTCACAGTAATACACATCTTTCTTTTTGTAAATGTGCCCGTATTCCTTTCTGAACCTGAGAAGGTGGCCCCTGTGTCCACCAAGAAATTTACTGCCTGGCCTATATGGAGTGTTAGCCTGGGTTTTGGCGGCGAAGTGAAACAGAGCCCTGACCCCTTCATGCAGCTCTTCAAGCCTTATTGTCTCTTGCTTGGGTCTTTCTCGTTGCAGATGAGGCCCGTCCACTCTTGTGGAGGGTCGTGGACCTCTCCTGGGGTTTTCAAGGCACTGATTTTTCCAGTGTCCTTCTTTCCTGCAGTAGGCACATTGATCCTTCCCCATGGCTTGGCAGTGCCCACAGGTTAGTCTCTCCGTGAGTGGGCCATGCTCTCCTTTTCCTGAGTCTCTGGGGTCTCTCATGGCAATTCCTAGTATTTTAGCTAGCTTCTTTGTCTCTGTCGTGCTAGGGTCATCTCGGTTGTTATATACTCAATGAAGCACTTGTATCAAATCACTAAGATTTTTCCCTTGAACCCTTCCCACTTCTTTTTCAGGTCTGAGGCAGACTGACTGAGTCATAAAGGCAATATTTATTGCCCTCCTGTTCTCGGGGCCTCCGGGCTGTTAGGGGTATAAAGCCTGTAGGTTTCCATCAACCACTCTAGAAAGGCAGGCGGACATTCTCTTAGCCTGAAAATTCTCACTGACCTTAGATAAATTTATAGGTTTCCTAGCTCTTCCGCAGAGGGTCATGTAAGAGCAATGGGTGATACCTGGTAAAGCCCTCTGGGCCTTGCTAGGAATTGAGATCCCACATTGTTGGTGTAGTGGCCAAAAGAGTTTCTCTCAAGTGGGGAGTGCCCGCTCGCTGACCATCAGGTTCACTGACTGCTTACTGGGCCTCTGTCTGGAAGGGCTGCCCTCCTCCGTTGTGAACAGCACCTGGAGAAGTTGTTGGCAAGCATTCCAGGTGGGCTGATGAGTATGGAAGTCATACCAGTACTAGTGTGTGGGGGGGCTGCTTGTTAAGGGTGGGGGTGAGATTGGGGGGCCGGTGGGGGAGGGAGTGACTCAATAAGGGCCTGTTAGAAGTTTTCTATTTCTGGACCCTAGAAACCTTATAGGGCGGGGGTTGAAAGAAAGGGTTTGAAGCCAGCTCTCCCACTCCCAGAGTTCTCCTGCAAAATGGGATAAAGCCGATTAGGGGAGAGTGATGGGGAGGGGAGGGGAGGGGAAGGGTGGGGGAGGGATGGGGGAGGGGAGGGGTGATGGAGGGGAGGGGTGGGGGAGGGTGATGGGGAGGGATGGCCTCCACCTATGTGGTTTTGGGAACTTGGACCATTTGTTTTTCCGGTCCTTCCATGTTTCCTGAAACCTTGGAAACAAGGGCCCTTTCTTTGCGGGAGGGAGTAAGTCTTTTATATTTGCAGGCTTCTTAGTGGCAATGTCAGCCCACACTTGAAGTAACGGGATCAGATCGGGATATCCTGGTTCCCTTTAACCATAACTATGAACTCTTAGTAATAGGGGATGGGAAAACTAGTCTTGCGTGGGTCAATCAGGGACTCCTTCTGCCCCATCACTTTTAAACAAATTGTAGAGTCTCCAAGCTTTTGGGTTGAAACCACATCCTCTTGGTGAATGCCGAGAGCAGGGGTCCTCAAACTACAACCTGTGGGCCACATGCAGACAGCCGAGGACGCTGATCCTTTCTGTCGGGTGTATGTGCCCCATTTATTTTTTTTTTGAACTTCAAATCAAGATGTGCAGTGTGCACATGAATTTGTTCGTAATATTTGATTTTTGAAACTATAGTCTTTCCTTCAAAAGGCCTGAGGGATAGTGAACTGGCCCCCTGGGTAAACAGTTTAAGGACCCCTGTCCTAAGGTATCCTGGACTTAGGGGTTATTAATCTCCCAGCCCTGAAACATCCCTGAACATTCTACCCGTTGTAGGAGGCACCATGGGAATTTGGACCCCGGGTAATTTACAAGTCTTTACTCCAATTGAACCCAAGAAAATTCAAAATGGCTTAGGCAGGTACTCTATTTTGGTCACATTTGACTCGTCCTGCACTAGCCCACTATTTCCATTTAACTCTATAACGCGAAGCATGATGTTTTCATAACATTAAAAAATGTATATATTAATACATATATATATATTTATAACTATGAAAGACCACAACAAAAAGAAAATTTTTCCAAAAATTAAAATTGAAGCGTTATAGGGTTAAAAAGAAGGATGGGTCTTATCAGCGGGTCCAAGACCTTAGCATCATAAATGAATCAGTGATCCGACTGCACCTAGTAGTGCCCAAACCTGTGCCCTCCTAGGGGAAAGTGTGAATGCTTTTATCCCTCTTCCTGTACTTCCAATGAACAAACACACATGTCTGGTAATCCTAAGATTATTTTTGTTTCCTGTGACACTCACCTAATTTCAAGGCCACTGCCACCTCACAAGCTTAGCCTTGTCGTAGTCAAACTGTTCACCTTTTAGACCGTTTGTTTTTCTCAGAAGTTATCGGGTGATTAAAGCTTCTGAACCAAGTGTGCCAGGTCCACGACTACCATCTCCTGGACCACCTCAACCTTATCCATCCTGGATAAAGTTGCCCTCAATGGACAACCCCTCCCAGCAGTGTAGGAAGGGTATGGACCCAAAGCCCCACCTCGCCCCTTTTGCCAGCAGGAAGCAGCTAGAGATGTCGTCGCCCAGTACCCCCAAAGATTTGGGTCCATATCTCTTCAGGGGGGCAAATGTTAGGTAGCTATGCTAGGGACTGGGGCATCCATTATGCATGCCCATAGGGCCAAGATAAGAGCCCAGTTAGGAGAGGCACCCTGTGCATGCTCAGAGGTCCAGATTTCTGGCCATGAAGGGGAGGTCACCTGGGTGGTTCCTGTACCTGGATTGACCAATCTAGGCCATGTAAATTCAATTCAGCCACTGGGGTCGGCCAGACTTGCCCACCACGCCTCCCTACGCTCATAAAACTCTCTTGAGTGCAGACCAGGCTTCTGCATGATTTCTCTCTCACTCAGGAAGGCTCTTTGGAGGCAGCTGTGCTGCACATGAGTGGCTGGTGGATACTGTTCAGATGCATGGCTTTCTGCTTGCAAGGGTTTTTGTCTCAGCTGACTGTAAGGGAGGAGGTAGTACGTCTGGATCACAGAGTATCCATGTCCACAAACGAGGCTGCTCATTCCACAGTCCTGGAAGTGCTTTATGAAAACCCTCTGCTTTGCAATGTCACTCTTTGTAGATTAGAGTGGGAGGGGCTGGGACCAAGGTATGCTGCCTCTTACTCCCAGTTGCAGGTTTCTGGATGCTGATTGTAGCTCTTACAGCATCAGTTAGTGGGCTTGTTGTCTGCCTCAGGCTTTGTTCACGGAGATCCTCCAGCTAGTTGGTGGTGTGTGCGCATGAGCAGAGACTTCCTGCCAATCCCCCATGAGTAGTAGAGCTCCCATGGTGTGGACTCCATGAAAGCCTTGCCCCAGGCAGCATGCTTACAAAGGAGGGTGGGCCCTGCAGGACAGAGGACCATTCCCCCTGTGGAATGGCCTCAGAGATCCACCTCCCTCTCTGGCCAGCTGCTGGGGCTGTGGGTCCTAAGCATCATGGCTGACTCAATAATAGACACAGGGTGAGGCGACTCCAGTAGCTGTTTTGACTGGTCTAATCCAGCCTGAGATCATCCTTGCATGAGCCCCTGCCAAGATTATTTTTGTTTCTTTTATGATCTTTTCATTAGTGGCTCCTACAACACTAACCACCATCCATAAATACATCATCTGTTTGAAGCCCATCTGTACATTAATTGCCCTCCTTATTCACAAAATATCCACTCTCCACCCAAGCCCCTGGCCTCAGCTCCTCATTTTTCCCCCCTCAATGCCCGCCACCCATCCCTCATCAATCCTTGGAAATGTACTAATTCTTTTGTCATATTTTCACCCACCTTTCTTTTGAGGTCAATGAAGATCCTTGTAATCGGTTCCCACTTTCCATCCTGCCCTTCCTCCACCCTCCCAGTATCTCCACTCATAACACTGGTAAAGGGCCCATCCACTCTGGATTCCCCGTGTTTGAAATTCCTATCGGTACTAGAATACCTTCTCTAGTTTGGCCAGATTAGTATGGTAGAACTGGGATCATGATAGTGGGGCAAGAGAAAGCATTAAGAACTAGAGGAAAGTTGTGTTTCATCTTTGCTGTCTCATACCCTGTATTCTTTAATCTCCACTCTGAGATCCTTCTGTAAGGGGATGTCCAGTGCACTGCAAATAGGTTTTGGGTCTATACCCGGCAGTCCCCTCTCATTCTCCATGATAAGATTTTTTTGTTCTCATGATACCTGTTGCCTTATCCCTTTAAAACTTTGTGATCACACAGGCTGGTATGCTTTCTCCATGTGGGCTCTGTTGCTTCAGAGCCAGATGGCTGTTTCTTTACCCTCAGGCCTTTAAGACCCCACACGCTATATCTTTAGGTAGCTGGACACCATCGGCTTTCTTCACCACATTTGCTTATGCAGCCGCTTTGTGGTCAGTGATTGTGTAGGGAAGGTGAGCATCTTAGAATGCCAATTTAATAGAACAGTGTTATTGCAATGAGGGAGTCCTTGAGCGGAGGCCCTATGTCCATCTGCTACCTTAATACTAAATCTATAAACATATGGACATAGATCTATTTCCCCATGCCCCTTTGTAAATATATGTACATATGTACATGCCTTTATTTAGACGTCTATAACTGGCCCTTGCTTCCCAGCTCACTCTTCTATACTCTTTGATTTTCCTCTTGTGCCCACTGACATGCTCAGTCTTCCTTTGGGTTTCAGTAATTCCTCTTGGTTACATTACCTTTGATCACGCCCTACCAGGCCTCCTACATCCCCCTCACTATCGTTTTCCATCACTTGTTGTACCCTTGTCTCTGGGTTTCTTTACAGCACTTCCTTTCCCCCCACCGTGCTCACTCCCATGCCCAATGGAAAGGGCCGGTCACATGTTTACTCCTCCAGATTGTTCATCCAGCCTCTCTTAATTAGACAGACCTGTAAAGGTAATAACATGCACAAAACAAGACTGAGCTAAACCAAGCAGCAAAAAGAAAAAAAAAAACAAACAAAAATGAAAACAAAACCCAACCCAAATCCAATGACACTAAAAGAAAACAACACTAACCAGAAAGAAAAGTACAAGGACTGTGTGGTGAACTTTAGGAGTGTTTTCCAGTCCAGTCTGTGGGGGCACCGAACCCTGACCACAAAGTCCACCTTTGGCATTCCCCGGGGACTTTGATGCTCCGTTTTCTTACTCTTCCGCTGCACTCTCTTAGTGTCATGCATCGAAGTGGCAGGATCAGTTCGGGCGCAGTTCCCACACTGTGTGTCCAGTGTTGTCCCCTCTAAGGCTATGGGTCTTTGAGGGACGTTTCTCATCGTGGGGCTGCCCATGTGGTCTTCTCTGTGGATTGGCTTCTCTGATTGGGAACATCATCCTCAAGGTGTATTGGGCCAGGGTGTGCTCCATTCTCCCCTCCTCCCCCTTGTTCTGCCCTGTGTTCACTGATCAGATATGTCCCTCTCCGCGAGCTGCAGATCCGGTGCCATCCTGTGAAATACAATCTTTTGGGGCTGCAAGGATGTGGGGGGGTGGGTATCAGCTCAGATCTTTTGAGAGTCCAGGAGATATTGACTTCTCGATGGGCACAGTTCTGTGGGGCACCGTGCTCTTGGTCCAGACGCTGGTTGTGAATATGACTTTGTTGTTAACCAGTTGTGTGTCTCTGGGTCAACTCCCGTGTGTTTTTGAGTGAGTTTTCTAATCTGCAAAGTAAATGTACAGGATTATCCAGACTCCCATGTCAGCAAGTTATCGAGAGGGGTTAATCAGAGACTGTTTCATATAGTGTGTACCTGCGCGCCACATTCTAGACCTGCGATGGCAATTATGAGCTCAGGATAGAGATGGTGTCCAGCAGGTAACATACGTGGCTCCATATTGAAACAGGAAGCCCACTGTGGAGATTTGGTCCTTCTGTTGATGGCCACCGGCCACCTAGTCTTCTCCTGCTATAACTGCTTCACTGGCTCAGCAGCTGAGCCAGAAGCCAGTGATATCATAACCAGGTGGCTAACTGGGCCAAAGGGCTGATAGATATTTGTTATTTTGTTGTCTTGGGAAACCCACCTACCCTCCATGCAAACCTTCTGGTGTGAGTTATCTGTGGAAGGAATCATAGGCTCACAGTAATTCACATCTTTCTTCTTGAAAATGTGCCCATATTCCTTTCTGAACCTGACAAGGTGGCCCCTGTGTCCACCAAGAAATTTACTGCCTGGCCTCCTACTTGGAGAGTTAGCCTGGGCTTTTGGCGGCGAAGTGAAACAGAGCCCTGACCCCTTCATTGAGCTTCTTCAAGCATTATTGTCTCTTGCTTGGGTCTTTCTACGTGCAGATGAGGCCCATCCACTCTAGTGGAGGGTCGTGCACCTCTCCTCGGGTTTTCAAGGCACTGATTTTTCCAGTGTCCTTCTTTCCTGCAGTAGGCACATTGGTCCTTCCCCATGGCTTGGCGGTGCCCACAGGTTAGTCTCTCCGTGAGTGGGCCATGCTCTCCTTTTCCTGAGTCTCTGGGGCCTCTCATGGCAATTGCTAGTATTTTAGCTAGCTTCTTTGTCTCTGTCGTGCTAGGGTCATCTCTGTTGTTATACACTCAATGAGCCACTTGTACCAAATCGCTAAGATTTTTCCCTTCAAACCCTTCCCACTTCTTTGTCATGTCTGAGGCAGACTGACTGAGTAATAAAGGCAATACTTATTGCCCTCCTGTTTTCAGTGCCTCCGGGCCGTTAGGGGTATAAAGCCCGTAGGCTTCCCTCAGCCACTCTAGAAAGGCAGGCGGATATTCTCTTATAGGAACCTGAAAATTCTCACTGAC
Organism: Tenrec ecaudatus; assembly: GCF_050624435.1. Classification (NCBI taxonomy): domain Eukaryota; kingdom Metazoa; phylum Chordata; class Mammalia; order Afrosoricida; family Tenrecidae; genus Tenrec; species Tenrec ecaudatus. Next base: position 214,581 of record NW_027457587.1, on the reverse strand, counting down.
CTTAGATAAATTCATAGGTTTCCTAGCTCTTCTGCAGAGGGTCATGTAAGAGCAATGGTTGATACCTGGTAAAGTCCTCTGGGCCTTGCTAGGAATTGAGATCCCACATTGTTGGTGTAGTGGCCAAAAGAGTTTCTCCCAAGTGGGGAGTGCCCGCTCGCTGACCATCAGGTTCACTGACTGCTTACTGGGCCTCTGTCTGGAAGGGCTACCCTCCTCCGTTGTGAACAGCACCTGGAGAAGTTGTTGGCAAGCATTCCAGGTGGGCTGATGAGTATGGAAGTCATACCAGTACTAGTGTGTGTGGGGGGCTGCTTGTTAGGGGTGGGGGTGAGTTTGGGGGGCCGGTGGGGGAGGGAGTGACTCAATAAGGGCCTGTTAGAAGTTTTCTATTTCTGGACCCTAGAAACCTTATAGGGCGGGGGTTGAAAGAAAGGGTTTGAAGCCAGCTCTCCCACTCCCAGAGTTCTCCTGCAAAATGGGATAAAGCCGATTAGGGGAGAGTGATGGGGAGGGGAGGGGAGGGGAGGGGTGGGGGAGGGGTGAGGGAGGGGAGGGGTGGGGGAGGGTGATGTGGAGGGATGGCCTCCACCTATGTGGTTTTGGGAACTTGGACCGTTTGTTTTTCCGGTCCTTCCATGTTTCCTGAAACCTTGGAAACAAGGGCCCTTTCTTTGCGGGAGGGAGTAAGTCTTTTATATTTGCAGGCTTCTTAGTGGCAATGTCAGCCCACACTTGAAGTAACGGGATCAGATCGGGATATCCTGGTTCCCTTTAAACATAACTATGAACTCTTAGTAATAGGGGGTGGGAAAACTAGTCTTGCGTGGGTCAATCAGGGACTCCTTCTGCCCCATCACTTTTAAACAAATTGTAGAGTCTCCAAGCTTTTGGGTTGAAACCACATCCTCTTGGTGAATGCCGAGAGCAGGGGTCCTCAAACTACAACCTGTGGGCCACATGCAGACAGCCGAGGACGTTGATCCTTTCTGCCGGGTGTATGTGCCCCATTTATTTTTTTTTTGAACTTCAAATCAAGATGTGCAGTGTGCACATGAATTTGTTCGTAATATTTGTTTTTTTAAACTATAGTCTTTCCTTCAAAAGGCCTGAGGGATAGTGAACTGGCCCCCTGGGTAAACAGTTTAAAGACCCCTGCCCTAAGGTATCCTGGACTTAGGGGTTATTAATCTCCCAGCCCTGAAACATCCCTGAACATTCTACCCGTTGTAGGAGGCACCATGGGAATTTGGACCCCGGGTAATTTACAAGCCTTTACTCCAATTGAACCCAAGAAAATTCAAAATGGCTTAGGCAGTTACTCTATTTTGGTCACTTTTGACTCGTCCTGCACTAGCCCATTATTTCCATTTAACTCTATAACGCGAAGCATGATGTTTTCATAACATTAAAAATGTATATATTAATACATATATATATATATATTTATAACTATGAAAGTCCACAACAAAAAGAAAATTTTTTCCCAAAATTAAAATTGAAGCGTTATAGGGTTAAAAAGAAGGATGGGTCTTATCAGCGGGTCCAAGACCTTAGCATCATAAATGAATCAGTGATCCGACTGCACCTAGTAGTGCCCAAACCTGTGCCCTCCTAGGGGAAAGTGTGAATGCTTTTATCCCTCTTCCTGTACTTCCAATGAACAAACACACATGTCTGGTAATCCTAAGATTATTTTTGTTTCCTGTGACACTCACCTAATTTCAAGGCCACTGCCACCTCACAAGCTTAGCCTTGTCGTAGTCAAACTGTTCACCTTTTAGACCGTTTGTTTTTCTCAGAAGTTATCGGGTGATTAAAGCTTCTGAACCAAGTGTGCCAGGTCCACGACTACCATCTCCTGGACCACCTCAACCTTATCCATCCTGGATAAAGTTGCCCTCAATGGACAACCCCTCCCAGCAGTGTAGGAAGGGTATGGACCCAAAGCCCCACCTCGCCCCTTTTGCCAGCAGGAAGCAGCTAGAGATGTCGTCGCCCAGTACCCCCAAAGATTTGGGTCCATATCTCTTCAGGGGGGCAAATGTTAGGTAGCTATGCTAGGGACTGGGGCATCCGTTATGCATGCCCATAGGGCCAAGATAAGAGCCCAGTTAGGAGAGGCACCCTGTGCATGCTCAGAGGTCCAGATTTCTGGCCATGAAGGGGAGGTCACCTGGGTGGTTCCTGTACCTGGATTGACCAATCTAGGCCATGTAAATTCAATTCAGCCACTGGGGTCGGCCAGACTTGCCCACCACGCCTCCCTACGCTCATAAAACTCTCTTGAGTGCAGACCAGGCTTCTGCATGATTTCTCTCTCACTCAGGAAGGCTCTTTGGAGGCAGCTGTGCTGCACATGAGTGGCTGGTGGATACTGTTCAGATGCATGGCTTTCTGCTTGCAAGGGTTTTTGTCTCAGCTGACTGTAAGGGAGGAGGTAGTACGTCTGGATCACAGAGTATCCATGTCCACAAACGAGGCTGCTCATTCCACAGTCCTGGAAGTGCTTTATGAAAACCCTCTGCTTTGCAATGTCACTCTTTGTAGATTAGAGTGGGAGGGGCTGGGACCAAGGTATGCTGCCTCTTACTCCCAGTTGCAGGTTTCTGGATGCTGATTGTATCTCTTACAGCATCAGTTAGTGGGCTTGTTGTCTGCCTCAGGCTTTGTTCACGGAGATCCTCCAGCTAGTTGGTGGTGTGTGCGCATGAGCAGAGACTTCCTGCCAATCCCCCATGAGTAGTAGAGCTCCCATGGTGTGGACTCCATGAAAGCCTTGCCCCAGGCAGCATGCTTACAAAGGAGGGTGGGCCCTGCAGGACAGAGGACCATTCCCCCTGTGGAATGGCCTCAGAGATCCACCTCCCTCTCTGGCCAGCTGCTGGGGCTGTGGGTCCTAAGCATCATGGCTGACTCAATAATAGACACAGGGTGAGGCGACTCCAGTAGCTGTTTTGACTGGTCTAATCCAGCCTGAGATCATCCTTGCATGAGCCCCTGCCAAGATTATTTTTGTTTCTTTTATGATCTTTTCATTAGTGGCTCCTACAACACTAACCACCATCCATAAATACATCATCTGTTTGAAGCCCATCTGTACATTAATTGCCCTCCTTATTCACAAAATATCCACTCTCCACCCAAGCCCCTGGCCTCAGCTCCTCATTTTTCCCCCCTCAATGCCCGCCACCCATCCCTCATCAATCCTTGGAAATGTACTAATTCTTTTGTCATATTTTCACCCACCTTTCTTTTGAGGTCAATGAAGATCCTTGTAATCGGTTCCCACTTTCCATCCTGCCCTTCCTCCACCCTCCCAGTATCTCCACTCATAACACTGGTAAAGGGCCCATCCACTCTGGATTCCCCGTGTTTGAAATTCCTATCGGTACTAGAATACCTTCTCTAGTTTGGCCAGATTAGTATGGTAGAACTGGGATCATGATAGTGGGGCAAGAGAAAGCATTAAGAACTAGAGGAAAGTTGTGTTTCATCTTTGCTGTCTCATACCCTGTATTCTTTAATCTCCACTCTGAGATCCTTCTGTAAGGGGATGTCCAGTGCACTGCAAATAGGTTTTGGGTCTATACCCGGCAGTCCCCTCTCATTCTCCATGATAAGATTTTTTTGTTCTCATGATACCTGTTGCCTTATCCCTTTAAAACTTTGTGATCACACAGGCTGGTATGCTTTCTCCATGTGGGCTCTGTTGCTTCAGAGCCAGATGGCTGTTTCTTTACCCTCAGGCCTTTAAGACCCCACACGCTATATCTTTAGGTAGCTGGACACCATCGGCTTTCTTCACCACATTTGCTTATGCAGCCGCTTTGTGGTCAGTGATTGTGTAGGGAAGGTGAGCATCTTAGAATGCCAATTTAATAGAACAGTGTTATTGCAATGAGGGAGTCCTTGAGCGGAGGCCCTATGTCCATCTGCTACCTTAATACTAAATCTATAAACATATGGACATAGATCTATTTCCCCATGCCCCTTTGTAAATATATGTACATATGTACATGCCTTTATTTAGACGTCTATAACTGGCCCTTGCTTCCCAGCTCACTCTTCTATACTCTTTGATTTTCCTCTTGTGCCCACTGACATGCTCAGTCTTCCTTTGGGTTTCAGTAATTCCTCTTGGTTACATTACCTTTGATCACGCCCTACCAGGCCTCCTACATCCCCCTCACTACCGTTTTCCATCACTTGTTGTACCCTTGTCTCTGGGTTTCTTTACACCACTTCCTTTCCCCCCACCGTGCTCACTCCCATGCCCAATGGAAAGGGCCGGTCACATGTTTACTCCTCCAGATTGTTCATCCAGCCTCTCTTAATTAGACAGACCTGTAAAGGTAATAACATGCACAAAACAAGACTGAGCTAAACCAAGCAGCAAAAAGAAAAAAAAAACAAACAAAAATGAAAACAAAACCCAACCCAAATCCAATGACACTAAAAGAAAACAACACTAACCAGAAAGAAAAGTACAAGGACTGTGTGGTGAACTTTAGGAGTGTTTTCCAGTCCAGTCTGTGGGGGCACCGAACCCTGACCACAAAGTCCACCTTTGGCATTCCCCGGGGACTTTGATGCTCCGTTTTCTTACTCTTCCGCTGCACTCTCTTAGTGTCATGCATCGAAGTGGCAGGATCAGTTCGGGCGCAGTTCCCACACTGTGTGTCCAGTGTTGTCCCCTCTAAGGCTATGGGTCTTTGAGGGACGTTTCTCATCGTGGGGCTGCCCATGTGGTCTTCTCTGTGGATTGGCTTCTCTGATTGGGAACATCATCCTCAAGGTGTATTGGGCCAGGGTGTGCTCCATTCTCCCCTCCTCCCCCTTGTTCTGCCCTGTGTTCACTGATCAGATATGTCCCTCTCCGCGAGCTGCAGATCCGGTGCCATCCTGTGAAATACAATCTTTTGGGGCTGCAAGGATGTGGGGGGGTGGGTATCAGCTCAGATCTTTTGAGAGTCCAGGAGATATTGACTTCTCGATGGGCACAGTTCTGTGGGGCACCGTGCTCTTGGTCCAGACGCTGGTTGTGAATATGACTTTGTTGTTAACCAGTTGTGTGTCTCTGGGTCAACTCCCGTGTGTTTTTGAGTGAGTTTTCTAATCTGCAAAGTAAATGTACAGGATTATCCAGACTCCCATGTCAGCAAGTTATCGAGAGGGGTTAATCAGAGACTGTTTCATATAGTGTGTACCTGCGCGCCGCATTCTAGACCTGCGATGGCAATTATGAGCTCAGGATAGAGATGGTGTCCAGCAGGTAACATACGTGGCTCCATATTGAAACAGGAAGCCCACTGTGGAGATTTGGTCCTTCTGTTGATGGCCACCGGCCACCTAGTCTTCTCCTGCTATAACTGCTTCACTGGCTCAGCAGCTGAGCCAGAAGCCAGTGATATCATAACCAGGTGGCTAACTGGGCCAAAGGGCTGATAGATATTTGTTATTTTGTTGTCTTGGGAAACCCACCTACCCTCCATGCAAACCTTCTGGTGTGAGTTATCTGTGGAAGGAATCATAGGCTCACAGTAATTCACATCTTTCTTCTTGAAAATGTGCCCATATTCCTTTCTGAACCTGACAAGGTGGCCCCTGTGTCCACCAAGAAATTTACTGCCTGGCCTCCTACTTGGAGAGTTAGCCTGGGCTTTTGGCGGCGAAGTGAAACAGAGCCCTGACCCCTTCATTGAGCTTCTTCAAGCATTATTGTCTCTTGCTTGGGTCTTTCTACGTGCAGATGAGGCCCATCCACTCTAGTGGAGGGTCGTGCACCTCTCCTCGGGTTTTCAAGGCACTGATTTTTCCAGTGTCCTTCTTTCCTGCAGTAGGCACATTGGTCCTTCCCCATGGCTTGGCGGTGCCCACAGGTTAGTCTCTCCGTGAGTGGGCCATGCTCTCCTTTTCCTGAGTCTCTGGGGTCTCTCATGGCAATTCCTAGTATTTTAGCTAGCTTCTTTGTCTCTGTCGTGCTAGGGTCATCTCTGTTGTTATACACTCAATGAGCCACTTGTACCAAATCGCTAAGATTTTTCCCTTCAAACCCTTCCCACTTCTTTGTCATGTCTGAGGCAGACTGACTGAGTAATAAAGGCAATACTTATTGCCCTCCTGTTTTCAGTGCCTCCGGGCCGTTAGGGGTATAAAGCCCGTAGGCTTCCCTCAGCCACTCTAGAAAGGCAGGCGGATATTCTCTTATAGGAACCTGAAAATTCTCACTGACCTTAGATAAATTCATAGGTTTCCTAGCTCTTCTGCAGAGGGTCATGTAAGAGCAATGGTTGATACCTGGTAAAGTCCTCTGGGCCTTGCTAGGAATTGAGATCCCACATTGTTGGTGTAGTGGCCAAAAGAGTTTCTCCCAAGTGGGGAGTGCCCGCTCGCTGACCATCAGGTTCACTGACTGCTTACTGGGCCTCTGTCTGGAAGGGCTACCCTCCTCCGTTGTGAACAGCACCTGGAGAAGTTGTTGGCAAGCATTCCAGGTGGGCTGATGAGTATGGAAGTCATACCAGTACTAGTGTGTGTGGGGGGCTGCTTGTTAGGGGTGGGGGTGAGTTTGGGGGGCCGGTGGGGGAGGGAGTGACTCAATAAGGGCCTGTTAGAAGTTTTCTATTTCTGGACCCTAGAAACCTTATAGGGCGGGGGTTGAAAGAAAGGGTTTGAAGCCAGCTCTCCCACTCCCAGAGTTCTCCTGCAAAATGGGATAAAGCCGATTAGGGGAGAGTGATGGGGAGGGGAGGGGAGGGGAGGTGTGGGGGAGGGGTGAGGGAGGGGAGGGGTGGGGGAGGGTGATGTGGAGGGATGGCCTCCACCTATGTGGTTTTGGGAACTTGGACCGTTTGTTTTTCCGGTCCTTCCATGTTTCCTGAAACCTTGGAAACAAGGGCCCTTTCTTTGCGGGAGGGAGTAAGTCTTTTATATTTGCAGGCTTCTTAGTGGCAATGTCAGCCCACACTTGAAGTAACGGGATCAGATCGGGATATCCTGGTTCCCTTTAAACATAACTATGAACTCTTAGTAATAGGGGGTGGGAAAACTAGTCTTGCGTGGGTCAATCAGGGACTCCTTCTGCCCCATCACTTTTAAACAAATTGTAGAGTCTCCAAGCTTTTGGGTTGAAACCACATCCTCTTGGTGAATGCCGAGAGCAGGGGTCCTCAAACTACAACCTGTGGGCCACATGCAGACAGCCGAGGACGTTGATCCTTTCTGCCGGGTGTATGTGCCCCATTTATTTTTTTTTTGAACTTCAAATCAAGATGTGCAGTGTGCACATGAATTTGTTCGTAATATTTGTTTTTTTAAACTATAGTCTTTCCTTCAAAAGGCCTGAGGGATAGTGAACTGGCCCCCTGGGTAAACAGTTTAAAGACCCCTGCCCTAAGGTATCCTGGACTTAGGGGTTATTAATCTCCCAGCCCTGAAACATCCCTGAACATTCTACCCGTTGTAGGAGGCACCATGGGAATTTGGACCCCGGGTAATTTACAAGCCTTTACTCCAATTGAACCCAAGAAAATTCAAAATGGCTTAGGCAGTTACTCTATTTTGGTCACTTTTGACTCGTCCTGCACTAGCCCATTATTTCCATTTAACTCTATAACGCGAAGCATGATGTTTTCATAACATTAAAAATGTATATATTAATACATATATATATATATATATTTATAACTATGAAAGTCCACAACAAAAAGAAAATTTTTTCCCAAAATTAAAATTGAAGCGTTATAGGGTTAAAAAGAAGGATGGGTCTTATCAGCGGGTCCAAGACCTTAGCATCATAAATGAATCAGTGATCCGACTGCACCTAGTAGTGCCCAAACCTGTGCCCTCCTAGGGGAAAGTGTGAATGCTTTTATCCCTCTTCCTGTACTTCCAATGAACAAACACACATGTCTGGTAATCCTAAGATTATTTTTGTTTCCTGTGACACTCACCTAATTTCAAGGCCACTGCCACCTCACAAGCTTAGCCTTGTCGTAGTCAAACTGTTCACCTTTTAGACCGTTTGTTTTTCTCAGAAGTTATCGGGTGATTAAAGCTTCTGAACCAAGTGTGCCAGGTCCACGACTACCATCTCCTGGACCACCTCAACCTTATCCATCCTGGATAAAGTTGCCCTCAATGGACAACCCCTCCCAGCAGTGTAGGAAGGGTATGGACCCAAAGCCCCACCTCGCCCCTTTTGCCAGCAGGAAGCAGCTAGAGATGTCGTCACCCAGTACCCCCAAAGATTTGGGTCCATATCTCTTCAGGGGGGCAAATGTTAGGTAGCTATGCTAGGGACTGGGGCATCCGTTATGCATGCCCATAGGGCCAAGATAAGAGCCCAGTTAGGAGAGGCACCCTGTGCATGCTCAGAGGTCCAGATTTCTGGCCATGAAGGGGAGGTCACCTGGGTGGTTCCTGTACCTGGATTGACCAATCTAGGCCATGTAAATTCAATTCAGCCACTGGGGTCGGCCAGACTTGCCCACCACGCCTCCCTACGCTCATAAAACTCTCTTGAGTGCAGACCAGGCTTCTGCATGATTTCTCTCTCACTCAGGAAGGCTCTTTGGAGGCAGCTGTGCTGCACATGAGTGGCTGGTGGATACTGTTCAGATGCATGGCTTTCTGCTTGCAAGGGTTTTTGTCTCAGCTGACTGTAAGGGAGGAGGTAGTACGTCTGGATCACAGAGTATCCATGTCCACAAACGAGGCTGCTCATTCCACAGTCCTGGAAGTGCTTTATGAAAACCCTCTGCTTTGCAATGTCACTCTTTGTAGATTAGAGTGGGAGGGGCTGGGACCAAGGTATGCTGCCTCTTACTCCCAGTTGCAGGTTTCTGGATGCTGATTGTATCTCTTACAGCATCAGTTAGTGGGCTTGTTGTCTGCCTCAGGCTTTGTTCACGGAGATCCTCCAGCTAGTTGGTGGTGTGTGCGCATGAGCAGAGACTTCCTGCCAATCCCCCATGAGTAGTAGAGCTCCCATGGTGTGGACTCCATGAAAGCCTTGCCCCAGGCAGCATGCTTACAAAGGAGGGTGGGCCCTGCAGGACAGAGGACCATTCCCCCTGTGGAATGGCCTCAGAGATCCACCTCCCTCTCTGGCCAGCTGCTGGGGCTGTGGGCCCTAAGCATCATGGCTGACTCAATAATAGACACAGGGTGAGGCGACTCCAGTAGCTGTTTTGACTGGTCTAATCCAGCCTGAGATCATCCTTGCATGAGCCCCTGCCAAGATTATTTTTGTTTCTTTTATGATCTTTTCATTAGTGGCTCCTACAACACTAACCACCATCCATAAATACATCATCTGTTTGAAGCCCATCTGTACATTAATTGCCCTCCTTATTCACAAAATATCCACTCTCCACCCAAGCCCCTGGCCTCAGCTCCTCATTTTTCCCCCCTCAATGCCCGCCACCCATCCCTCATCAATCCTTGGAAATGTACTAATTCTTTTGTCATATTTTCACCCACCTTTCTTTTGAGGTCAATGAAGATCCTTGTAATCGGTTCCCACTTTCCATCCTGCCCTTCCTCCACCCTCCCAGTATCTCCACTCATAACACTGGTAAAGGGCCCATCCACTCTGGATTCCCCGTGTTTGAAATTCCTATCGGTACTAGAATACCTTCTCTAGTTTGGCCAGATTAGTATGGTAGAACTGGGATCATGATAGTGGGGCAAGAGAAAGCATTAAGAACTAGAGGAAAGTTGTGTTTCATCTTTGCTGTCTCATACCCTGTATTCTTTAATCTCCACTCTGAGATCCTTCTGTAAGGGGATGTCCAGTGCACTGCAAATAGGTTTTGGGTCTATACCCGGCAGTCCCCTCTCATTCTCCATGATAAGATTTTTTTGTTCTCATGATACCTGTTGCCTTATCCCTTTAAAACTTTGTGATCACACAGGCTGGTATGCTTTCTCCATGTGGGCTCTGTTGCTTCAGAGCCAGATGGCTGTTTCTTTACCCTCAGGCCTTTAAGACCCCACACGCTATATCTTTAGGTAGCTGGACACCATCGGCTTTCTTCACCACATTTGCTTATGCAGCCGCTTTGTGGTCAGTGATTGTGTAGGGAAGGTGAGCATCTTAGAATGCCAATTTAATAGAACAGTGTTATTGCAATGAGGGAGTCCTTGAGCGGAGGCCCTATGTCCATCTGCTACCTTAATACTAAATCTATAAACATATGGACATAGATCTATTTCCCCATGCCCCTTTGTAAATATATGTACATATGTACATGCCTTTATTTAGATGTCTATAACTGGCCCTTGCTTCCCAGCTCACTCTTCTATACTCTTTGATTTTCCTCTTGTGCCCACTGACATGCTCAGTCTTCCTTTGGGTTTCAGTAATTCCTCTTGGTTACATTACCTTTGATCACGCCCTACCAGGCCTCCTACATCCCCCTCACTATCGTTTTCCATCACTTGTTGTACCCTTGTCTCTGGGTTTCTTTACAGCACTTCCTTTCCCCCCACCGTGCTCACTCCCATGCCCAATGGAAAGGGCCGGTCACATGTTTACTCCTCCAGATTGTTCATCCAGCCTCTCTTAATTAGACAGACCTGTAAAGGTAATAACATGCACAAAACAAGACTGAGCTAAACCAAGCAGCAAAAAGAAAAAAAAAACAAACAAAAATGAAAACAAAACCCAACCCAAATCCAATGACACTAAAAGAAAACAACACTAACCAGAAAGAAAAGTACAAGGACTGTGTGGTGAACTTTAGGAGTGTTTTCCAGTCCAGTCTGTGGGGGCACCGAACCCTGACCACAAAGTCCACCTTTGGCATTCCCCGGGGACTTTGATGCTCCGTTTTCTTACTCTTCCGCTGCACTCTCTTAGTGTCATGCATCGAAGTGGCAGGATCAGTTCGGGTGCAGTTCCCACACTGTGTGTCCAGTGTTGTCCCCTCTAAGGCTATGGGTCTTTGAGGGACGTTTCTCATCGTGGGGCTGCCCATGTGGTCTTCTCTGTGGATTGGCTTCTCTGATTGGGAACATCATCCTCAAGGTGTATTGGGCCAGGGTGTGCTCCATTCTCCCCTCCTCCCCCTTGTTCTGCCCTGTGTTCACTGATCAGATATGTCCCTCTCCGCGAGCTGCAGATCCGGTGCCATCCTGTGAAATACAATCTTTTGGGGCTGCAAGGATGTGGGGGGGTGGGTATCAGCTCAGATCTTTTGAGAGTCCAGGAGATATTGACTTCTCGATGGGCACAGTTCTGTGGGGCACCGTGCTCTTGGTCCAGACGCTGGTTGTGAATATGACTTTGTTGTTAACCAGTTGTGTGTCTCTGGGTCAACTCCCGTGTGTTTTTGAGTGAGTTTTCTAATCTGCAAAGTAAATGTACAGGATTATCCAGACTCCCATGTCAGCAAGTTATCGAGAGGGGTTAATCAGAGACTGTTTCATATAGTGTGTACCTGCGCGCCGCATTCTAGACCTGCGATGGCAATTATGAGCTCAGGATAGAGATGGTGTCCAGCAGGTAACATACGTGGCTCCATATTGAAACAGGAAGCCCACTGTGGAGATTTGGTCCTTCTGTTGATGGCCACCGGCCACCTAGTCTTCTCCTGCTATAACTGCTTCACTGGCTCAGCAGCTGAGCCAGAAGCCAGTGATATCATAACCAGGTGGCTAACTGGGCCAAAGGGCTGATAGATATTTGTTATTTTGTTGTCTTGGGAAACCCACCTACCCTCCATGCAAACCTTCTGGTGTGAGTTATCTGTGGAAGGAATCATAGGCTCACAGTAATTCACATCTTTCTTCTTGAAAATGTGCCCATATTCCTTTCTGAACCTGACAAGGTGGCCCCTGTGTCCACCAAGAAATTTACTGCCTGGCCTCCTACTTGGAGAGTTAGCCTGGGCTTTTGGCGGCGAAGTGAAACAGAGCCCTGACCCCTTCATTGAGCTTCTTCAAGCATTATTGTCTCTTGCTTGGGTCTTTCTACGTGCAGATGAGGCCCATCCACTCTAGTGGAGGGTCGTGCACCTCTCCTCGGGTTTTCAAGGCACTGATTTTTCCAGTGTCCTTCTTTCCTGCAGTAGGCACATTGGTCCTTCCCCATGGCTTGGCGGTGCCCACAGGTTAGTCTCTCCGTGAGTGGGCCATGCTCTCCTTTTCCTGAGTCTCTGGGGTCTCTCATGGCAATTACGATTATTTTAGCTAGCTTCTTTGTCTCTGTCGTGCTAGGGTCATCTCTGTTGTTATACACTCAATGAGCCACTTGTACCAAATCGCTAAGATTTTTCCCTTCAAACCCTTCCCACTTCTTTGTCATGTCTGAGGCAGACTGACTGAGTAATAAAGGCAATACTTATTGCCCTCCTGTTTTCAGTGCCTCCGGGCCGTTAGGGGTATAAAGCCCGTAGGCTTCCCTCAGCCACTCTAGAAAGGCAGGCGGATATTCTCTTATAGGAACCTGAAAATTCTCACTGACCTTAGATAAATTCATAGGTTTCCTAGCTCTTCTGCAGAGGGTCATGTAAGAGCAATGGTTGATACCTGGTAAAGTCCTCTGGGCCTTGCTAGGAATTGAGATCCCACATTGTTGGTGTAGTGGCCAAAAGAGTTTCTCCCAAGTGGGGAGTGCCCGCTCGCTGACCATCAGGTTCACTGACTGCTTACTGGGCCTCTGTCTGGAAGGGCTACCCTCCTCCGTTGTGAACAGCACCTGGAGAAGTTGTTGGCAAGCATTCCAGGTGGGCTGATGAGTATGGAAGTCATACCAGTACTAGTGTGTGTGGGGGGCTGCTTGTTAGGGGTGGGGGTGAGTTTGGGGGGCCGGTGGGGGAGGGAGTGACTCAATAAGGGCCTGTTAGAAGTTTTCTATTTCTGGACCCTAGAAACCTTATAGGGCGGGGGTTGAAAGAAAGGGTTTGAAGCCAGCTCTCCCACTCCCAGAGTTCTCCTGCAAAATGGGATAAAGCCGATTAGGGGAGAGTGATGGGGAGGGGAGGGGAGGGGAGGTGTGGGGGAGGGGTGAGGGAGGGGAGGGGTGGGGGAGGGTGATGTGGAGGGATGGCCTCCACCTATGTGGTTTTGGGAACTTGGACCGTTTGTTTTTCCGGTCCTTCCATGTTTCCTGAAACCTTGGAAACAAGGGCCCTTTCTTTGCGGGAGGGAGTAAGTCTTTTATATTTGCAGGCTTCTTAGTGGCAATGTCAGCCCACACTTGAAGTAACGGGATCAGATCGGGATATCCTGGTTCCCTTTAAACATAACTATGAACTCTTAGTAATAGGGGGTGGGAAAACTAGTCTTGCGTGGGTCAATCAGGGACTCCTTCTGCCCCATCACTTTTAAACAAATTGTAGAGTCTCCAAGCTTTTGGGTTGAAACCACATCCTCTTGGTGAATGCCGAGAGCAGGGGTCCTCAAACTACAACCTGTGGGCCACATGCAGACAGCCGAGGACGTTGATCCTTTCTGCCGGGTGTATGTGCCCCATTTATTTTTTTTTTTGAACTTCAAATCAAGATGTGCAGTGTGCACATGAATTTGTTCGTAATATTTGTTTTTTTAAACTATAGTCTTTCCTTCAAAAGGCCTGAGGGATAGTGAACTGGCCCCCTGGGTAAACAGTTTAAAGACCCCTGCCCTAAGGTATCCTGGACTTAGGGGTTATTAATCTCCCAGCCCTGAAACATCCCTGAACATTCTACCCGTTGTAGGAGGCACCATGGGAATTTGGACCCCGGGTAATTTACAAGCCTTTACTCCAATTGAACCCAAGAAAATTCAAAATGGCTTAGGCAGTTACTCTATTTTGGTCACTTTTGACTCGTCCTGCACTAGCCCATTATTTCCATTTAACTCTATAACGCGAAGCATGATGTTTTCATAACATTAAAAATGTATATATTAATACATATATATATATATATTTATAACTATGAAAGTCCACAACAAAAAGAAAATTTTTTCCCAAAATTAAAATTGAAGCGTTATAGGGTTAAAAAGAAGGATGGGTCTTATCAGCGGGTCCAAGACCTTAGCATCATAAATGAATCAGTGATCCGACTGCACCTAGTAGTGCCCAAACCTGTGCCCTCCTAGGGGAAAGTGTGAATGCTTTTATCCCTCTTCCTGTACTTCCAATGAACAAACACACATGTCTGGTAATCCTAAGATTATTTTTGTTTCCTGTGACACTCACCTAATTTCAAGGCCACTGCCACCTCACAAGCTTAGCCTTGTCGTAGTCAAACTGTTCACCTTTTAGACCGTTTGTTTTTCTCAGAAGTTATCGGGTGATTAAAGCTTCTGAACCAAGTGTGCCAGGTCCACGACTACCATCTCCTGGACCACCTCAACCTTATCCATCCTGGATAAAGTTGCCCTCAATGGACAACCCCTCCCAGCAGTGTAGGAAGGGTATGGACCCAAAGCCCCACCTCGCCCCTTTTGCCAGCAGGAAGCAGCTAGAGATGTCGTCGCCCAGTACCCCCAAAGATTTGGGTCCATATCTCTTCAGGGGGGCAAATGTTAGGTAGCTATGCTAGGGACTGGGGCATCCGTTATGCATGCCCATAGGGCCAAGATAAGAGCCCAGTTAGGAGAGGCACCCTGTGCATGCTCAGAGGTCCAGATTTCTGGCCATGAAGGGGAGGTCACCTGGGTGGTTCCTGTACCTGGATTGACCAATCTAGGCCATGTAAATTCAATTCAGCCACTGGGGTCGGCCAGACTTGCCCACCACGCCTCCCTACGCTCATAAAACTCTCTTGAGTGCAGACCAGGCTTCTGCATGATTTCTCTCTCACTCAGGAAGGCTCTTTGGAGGCAGCTGTGCTGCACATGAGTGGCTGGTGGATACTGTTCAGATGCATGGCTTTCTGCTTGCAAGGGTTTTTGTCTCAGCTGACTGTAAGGGAGGAGGTAGTACGTCTGGATCACAGAGTATCCATGTCCACAAACGAGGCTGCTCATTCCACAGTCCTGGAAGTGCTTTATGAAAACCCTCTGCTTTGCAATGTCACTCTTTGTAGATTAGAGTGGGAGGGGCTGGGACCAAGGTATGCTGCCTCTTACTCCCAGTTGCAGGTTTCTGGATGCTGATTGTATCTCTTACAGCATCAGTTAGTGGGCTTGTTGTCTGCCTCAGGCTTTGTTCACGGAGATCCTCCAGCTAGTTGGTGGTGTGTGCGCATGAGCAGAGACTTCCTGCCAATCCCCCATGAGTAGTAGAGCTCCCATGGTGTGGACTCCATGAAAGCCTTGCCCCAGGCAGCATGCTTACAAAGGAGGGTGGGCCCTGCAGGACAGAGGACCATTCCCCCTGTGGAATGGCCTCAGAGATCCACCTCCCTCTCTGGCCAGCTGCTGGGGCTGTGGGTCCTAAGCATCATGGCTGACTCAATAATAGACACAGGGTGAGGCGACTCCAGTAGCTGTTTTGACTGGTCTAATCCAGCCTGAGATCATCCTTGCATGAGCCACTGCCAAGATTATTTTTGTTTCTTTTATGATCTTTTCATTAGTGGCTCCTACAACACTAACCACCATCCATAAATACATCATCTGTTTGAAGCCCATCTGTACATTAATTGCCCTCCTTATTCACAAAATATCCACTCTCCACCCAAGCCCCTGGCCTCAGCTCCTCATTTTCCGCCCCTCAATGCCCGCCACCCATCCCTCATCAATCCTTGGAAATGTACTAATTCTTTTGTCATATTTTCACCCACCTTTCTTTTGAGGTCAATGAAGATCCTTGTAATCGGTTCCCACTTTCCATCCTGCCCTTCCTCCACCCTCCCAGTATCTCCACTCATAACACTGGTAAAGGGCCCATCCACTCTGGATTCCCCGTGTTTGAAATTCCTATCGGTACTAGAATACCTTCTCTAGTTTGGCCAGATTAGTATGGTAGAACTGGGATCATGATAGTGGGGCAAGAGAAAGCATTAAGAACTAGAGGAAAGTTGTGTTTCATCTTTGCTGTCTCATACCCTGTATTCTTTAATCTCCACTCTGAGATCCTTCTGTAAGGGGATGTCCAGTGCACTGCAAATAGGTTTTGGGTCTATACCCGGCAGTCCCCTCTCATTCTCCATGATAAGATTTTTTTGTTCTCATGATACCTGTTGCCTTATCCCTTTAAAACTTTGTGATCACACAGGCTGGTATGCTTTCTCCATGTGGGCTCTGTTGCTTCAGAGCCAGATGGCTGTTTCTTTACCCTCAGGCCTTTAAGACCCCACACGCTATATCTTTAGGTAGCTGGACACCATCGGCTTTCTTCACCACATTTGCTTATGCAGCCGCTTTGTGGTCAGTGATTGTGTAGGGAAGGTGAGCATCTTAGAATGCCAATTTAATAGAACAGTGTTATTGCAATGAGGGAGTCCTTGAGCGGAGGCCCTATGTCCATCTGCTACCTTAATACTAAATCTATAAACATATGGACATAGATCTATTTCCCCATGCCCCTTTGTAAATATATGTACATATGTACATGCCTTTATTTAGACGTCTATAACTGGCCCTTGCTTCCCAGCTCACTCTTCTATACTCTTTGATTTTCCTCTTGTGCCCACTGACATGCTCAGTCTTCCTTTGGGTTTCAGTAATTCCTCTTGGTTACATTACCTTTGATCACGCCCTACCAGGCCTCCTACATCCCCCTCACTATCGTTTTCCATCACTTGTTGTACCCTTGTCTCTGGGTTTCTTTACAGCACTTCCTTTCCCCCCACCGTGCTCACTCCCATGCCCAATGGAAAGGGCCGGTCACATGTTTACTCCTCCAGATTGTTCATCCAGCCTCTCTTAATTAGACAGACCTGTAAAGGTAATAACATGCACAAAACAAGACTGAGCTAAACCAAGCAGCAAAAAGAAAAAAAAAACAAACAAAAATGAAAACAAAACCCAACCCAAATCCAATGACACTAAAAGAAAACAACACTAACCAGAAAGAAAAGTACAAGGACTGTGTGGTGAACTTTAGGAGTGTTTTCCAGTCCAGTCTGTGGGGGCACCGAACCCTGACCACAAAGTCCACCTTTGGCATTCCCCGGGGACTTTGATGCTCCGTTTTCTTACTCTTCCGCTGCACTCTCTTAGTGTCATGCATCGAAGTGGCAGGATCAGTTCGGGCGCAGTTCCCACACTGTGTGTCCAGTGTTGTCCCCTCTAAGGCTAAGGGTCTTTGAGGGACGTTTCTCATCGTGGGGCTGCCCATGTGGTCTTCTCTGTGGATTGGCTTCTCTGATTGGGAACATCATCCTCAAGGTGTATTGGGCCAGGGTGTGCTCCATTCTCCCCTCCTCCCCCTTGTTCTGCCCTGTGTTCACTGATCAGATATGTCCCTCTCCGCGAGCTGCAGATCCGGTGCCATCCTGTGAAATACAATCTTTTGGGGCTGCAAGGATGTGGGGGGGTGGGTATCAGCTCAGATCTTTTGAGAGTCCAGGAGATATTGACTTCTCGATGGGCACAGTTCTGTGGGGCACCGTGCTCTTGGTCCAGACGCTGGTTGTGAATATGACTTTGTTGTTAACCAGTTGTGTGTCTCTGGGTCAACTCCCGTGTGTTTTTGAGTGAGTTTTCTAATCTGCAAAGTAAATGTACAGGATTATCCAGACTCCCATGTCAGCAAGTTATCGAGAGGGGTTAATCAGAGACTGTTTCATATAGTGTGTACCTGCGCGCCGCATTCTAGACCTGCGATGGCAATTATGAGCTCAGGATAGAGATGGTGTCCAGCAGGTAACATACGTGGCTCCATATTGAAACAGGAAGCCCACTGTGGAGATTTGGTCCTTCTGTTGATGGCCACCGGCCACCTAGTCTTCTCCTGCTATAACTGCTTCACTGGCTCAGCAGCTGAGCCAGAAGCCAGTGATATCATAACCAGGTGGCTAACTGGGCCAAAGGGCTGATAGATATTTGTTATTTTGTTGTCTTGGGAAACCCACCTACCCTCCATGCAAACCTTCTGGTGTGAGTTATCTGTGGAAGGAATCATAGGCTCACAGTAATTCACATCTTTCTTCTTGAAAATGTGCCCATATTCCTTTCTGAACCTGACAAGGTGGCCCCTGTGTCCACCAAGAAATTTACTGCCTGGCCTCCTACTTGGAGAGTTAGCCTGGGCTTTTGGCGGCGAAGTGAAACAGAGCCCTGACCCCTTCATTGAGCTTCTTCAAGCATTATTGTCTCTTGCTTGGGTCTTTCTACGTGCAGATGAGGCCCATCCACTCTAGTGGAGGGTCGTGCACCTCTCCTCGGGTTTTCAAGGCACTGATTTTTCCAGTGTCCTTCTTTCCTGCAGTAGGCACATTGGTCCTTCCCCATGGCTTGGCGGTGCCCACAGGTTAGTCTCTCCGTGAGTGGGCCATGCTCTCCTTTTCCTGAGTCTCTGGGGTATCTCATGGCAATTATGATTATTTTAGCTAGCTTCTTTGTCTCTGTCGTGCTAGGGTCATCTCTGTTGTTATACACTCAATGAGCCACTTATACCAAATCGCTAAGATTTTTCCCTTCAAACCCTTCCCACTTCTTTGTCATGTCTGAGGCAGACTGACTGAGTAATAAAAGCAATACTTATTGCCCTCCTGTTTTCAGTGCCTCCGGGCCGTTAGGGGTATAAAGCCCGTAGGCTTCCCTCAGCCACTCTAGAAAGGCAGGCGGATATTCTCTTATAGGAACCTGAAAATTCTCACTGACCTTAGATAAATTCATAGGTTTCCTAGCTCTTCTGCAGAGGGTCATGTAAGAGCAATGGTTGATACCTGGTAAAGTCCTCTGGGCCTTGCTAGGAATTGAGATCCCACATTGTTGGTGTAGTGGCCAAAAGAGTTTCTCTCAAGTGGGGAGTGCCCGCTCGCTGACCATCAGGTTCACTGACTGCTTACTGGGCCTCTGTCTGGAAGGGCTACCCTCCTCCGTTGTGAACAGCACCTGGAGAAGTTGTTGGCAAGCATTCCAGGTGGGCTGATGAGTATGGAAGTCATACCAGTACTAGTGTGTGTGGGGGGATGCTTGTAAGGGGTGGGGGTGAGTTTGGGGGGTCGGTGGGGGAGGGAGTGACTCAATAAGGGCCTGTTAGAAGTTTTCTATTTCTGGACCCTAGAAACCTTATAGGGCGGGGGTTGAAAGAAAGGGTTTGAAGCCAGCTCTCCCACTCCCAGAGTTCTCCTGCAAAATGGGATAAAGCCGATTAGGGGAGAGTGATGGGGAGGGGAGGGGAGGGGAGGGGTGGGGGAGTGATGGGGGAGGGGAGGGGTGTGGGAGGGGAGGGGTGGGGGAGGGTGATGGGGAGGGATGGCCTCCACCTATGTGGTTTTGGGAACTTGGACCGTTTGTTTTTCCGGTCCTTCCATGTTTCCTGAAACCTTGGAAACAAGGGCCCTTTCTTTGTGGGAGGGAGTAAGTCTTTTATATTTGCAGGCTTCTTAGTGGCAATGTCAGCCCACACTTGAAGTAACGGGATCAGATCGGGATATCCTGGTTCCCTTTAACCATAACTATGAACTCTTAGTAACAGGGGATGGGAAAACTAGTCTTGCGTGGGTCAATCAGGGACTCCTTCTGCCCCATCACTTTTAAACAAATTGTAGAGTCTCCAAGCTTTTGGGTTGAAACCACATCCTCTTGGTGAATGCCGAGGGCAGGGGTCCTCAAACTACAACCTGTGGGCCACATGCAGACAGCCGAGGACGTTGATCCTTTCTGCCGGGTGTATGTGCCCCATTTATTTTTTTTTTTTGAACTTCAAATCAAGATGTGCAGTGTGCACATGAATTTGTTCGTAATATTTGTTTTTTTAAACTATAGTCTTTCCTTCAAAAGGCCTGAGGGATAGTGAACTGGCCCCCTGGGTAAACAGTTTAAGGACCCCTGCCCTAAGGTATCCTGGACTTAGGGGTTATTAATCTCCCAGCCCTGAAACATCCCTGAACATTCTACCCGTTGTAGGAGGCACCATGGGAATTTGGACCCCGGGTAATTTACAAGCCTTTACTCCAATTGAACCCAAGAAAATTCAAAATGACTTAGGCAGTTACTCTATTTTGGTCACTTTTGACTCATCCTGCACTAGCCCATTATTTCCATTTAACTCTATAACGCGAAGCATGATGTTTTCATAACATTAAAAAATATATATATTAATACATATATATATTTATAACTATGAAAGTCCACAACAAAAAGAAAATTTTTTCCCAAAATTAAAATTGAAGTGTTATAGTGTTAAAAAGAAGGATGGGTCTTATCAGCGGGTCCAAGACCTTAGCATCATAAATGAATCAGTGATCAGACTGCACCTAGTAGTGCCCAAACCTGTGCCCTCCTAGGGGAAAGTGTGAATGCTTTTATCCCTCTTCCTGTACTTCCAATGAACAAACACACATGTCTGGTAATCCTAAGATTATTTTTGTTTCCTGTGACACTCACCTAATTTCAAGGCCACTGCCACCTCACAAGCTTAGCCTTGTCGTAGTCAAACTGTTCACCTTTTAGACCGTTTGTTTTTCTCAGAAGTTATCGGGTGATTAAAGCTTCTGAACCAAGTGTGCCAGGTCCACGACTACCATCTCCTGGACCACCTCAACCTTATCCATCCTGGATAAAGTTGCCCTCAATGGACAACCCCTCCCAGCAGTGTAGGAAGGGTATGGACCCAAAGCCCCACCTCGCCCCTTTTGCCAGCAGGATGCAGCTAGAGATGTCGTCGCCCAGTACCCCCAAAGATTTGGGTCCATATCTCTTCAGGGGGGCAAATGTTAGGTAGCTATACTAGGGACTGGGGCATCCGTTATGCATGCCCATAGGGCCAAGATAAGAGCCCAGTTAGGAGAGGCACCCTGTGCATGCTCAGAGGTCCAGATTTCTGGCCATGAAGGGGAGGTCACCTGGGTGGTTCCTGTACCTGGATTGACCAATCTAGGCCATGTAAATTCAATTCAGCCACTGGGGTCGGCCAGACTTGCCCACCACGCCTCCCTACGCTCATAAAACTCTCTTGAGTGCAGACCAGGCTTCTGCATGATTTCTCTCTCACTCAGGAAGGCTCTTTGGAGGCAGCTGTGCTGCACATGAGTGGCTGGTGGATACTGTTCAGATGCATGGCTTTCTGCTTGCAAGGGTTTTTGTCTCAGCTGACTGTAAGGGAGGAGGTAGTACGTCTGGATCACAGAGTATCCATGTCCACAAACGAGGCTGCTCATTCCACAGTCCTGGAAGTGCTTTATGAAAGCCCTCTGCTTTGCAATGTCACTCCTTGTAGATTAGAGTGGGAGGGGCTGGGACCAAGGTATGCTGCCTCTTACTCCCAGTTGCAGGTTTCTGGATGCTGATTGTAGCTCTTACAGCATCAGTTAGTGGGCTTGTTGTCTGCCTCAGGCTTTGTTCACGGAGATCCTCCAGCTAGTTGGTGGTGTGTGCGCATGAGCAGAGGCTTCCTGCCAATCCCCCATGAGTAGTAGAGCTCCCATGGTGTGGACTCCATGAAAGCCTTGCCCCAGGCAGCATGCTTACAAAGGAGGGTGGGCCCTGCAGGACAGAGGACCATTCCCCCTGTGGAATGGCCTCAGAGATCCACCTCCCTCTCTGGCCAGCTGCTGGGGCTGTGGGTCCTAAGCATCATGGCTGACTCAGTAATAGACACAGGGTGAGGCGACTCCAGTAGCTGTTTTGACTGGTCTAATCCAGCCTGAGATCATCCTTGCATGAGCCCTCTGCCAAGATTATTTTTGTTTCTTTTATGATCTTTTCATTAGTGGCTCCTACAACACTAACCACAATCCATAAATACATCATCTGTTTGAAGCACATCTGTACATTAATTGCCCTCCTTATTCACAAAATATCCACTCTCCACCCAAGCCCCTGGCCTCAGCTCCTCATTTTCCGCCCCTCAATGCCCGCCACCCATCCCTCATCAATCCTTGGAAATGTACTAATTCTTTTGTCATATTTTCACCCACCTTTCTTTTGAGGTCAATGAAGATCCTTGTAATCGGTTCCCACTTTCCATCCTGCCCTTCCTCCACCCTCCCAGTATCTCCACTCATAACACTGGTAAACGGCCCATCCACTCTGGATTCCCCGTGTTTGAAATTCCTATCGGTACTAGAATACCTTCTCTAGTTTGGCCAGATTAGTATGGTAGAACTGGGATCATGATAGTGGGGCAAGAGAAAGCATTAAGAACTAGAGGAAAGTTGTGTTTTTCTTTGCTGTCTCATACCCTGTATTCTTTAATCTCCACTCTGAGATCCTTCTGTAAGGGGATGTCCAGTGCACTGCAAATAGGTTTTGGGTCTATACTCGGCAGTCCCCTCTCATTCTCCATGATAAGATTTTTTTGTTCTCATGATGCCTGTTGCCTTATCCCTTTAAAACTTTGTGATCACACAGGCTGGTATGCTTTCTCCATGTGGGCTCTGTTGCTTCAGAGCCAGATGGCTGTTTCTTTACCCTCAGGCCTTTAAGACCCCACACGCTATATCTTTAGGTAGCTGGACACCATCGGCTTTCTTCACCACATTTGCTTATGCAGCCGCTTTGTGGTCAGTGATTGTGTAGGGAAGGTGAGCATCTTAGAATGCCAATTTAATAGAACAGTGTTATTGCAATGAGGGAGTCCTTGAGCGGAGGCCCTATGTCCATCTGCTACCTTAATACTAAATCTATAAACATATGGACATAGATCTATTTCCCCATGCCCCTTTGTAAATATATGTACATATGTACATGCCTTTATTTAGACGTCTATAACTGGCCCTTGCTTCCCAGCTCACTCTTCTATACTCTTTGATTTTCCTCTTGTGCCCACTGACATGCTCAGTCTTCCTTTGGGTTTCAGTAATTCCTCTTGGTTACATTACCTTTGATCACGCCCTACCAGGCCTCCTACATCCCCCTCACTACCGTTTTCCATCACTTGTTGTACCCTTGTCTCTGGGTTTCTTTACAGCACTTCCTTTCCCCCCACCGTGCTCACTCCCATGCCCAATGGAAAGGGCCGGTCACATGTTTACTCCTCCAGATTGTTCATCCAGCCTCTCTTAATTAGACAGACCTGTAAAGGTAATAACATGCACAAAACAAGACTGAGCTAAACCAAGCAGCAAAAAGAAAAAAAAAAAAACAAAAATGAAAACAAAACCCAACCCAAATCCAATGACACTAAAAGAAAACAACACTAACCAGAAAGAAAAGTACAAGGACTGTGTGGTGAACTTTAGGAGTGTTTTCCAGTCCAGTCTGTGGGGGCACCGAACCCTGACCACAAAGTCCACCTTTGGCATTCCCCGGGGACTTTGATGCTCCGTTTTCTTACTCTTCCGCTGCACTCTCTTAGTGTCATGCATCGAAGTGGCAGGATCAGTTCGGGCGCAGTTCCCACACTGTGTGTCCAGTGTTGTCCCCTCTAAGGCTATGGGTCTTTGAGGGACGTTTCTCATCGTGGGGCTGCCCATGTGGTCTTCTCTGTGGATTGGCTTCTCTGATTGGGAACATCATCCTCAAGGTGTATTGGGCCAGGATGTGCTCCATTCTCCCCTCCTCCCCCTTGTTCTGCCCTGTGTTCTCTGATCAGATATGTCCCTCTCCGCGAGCTGCAGATCCGGTGCCATCCTGTGAAATACAATCTTTTGGGGCTGCAAGGATGTGGGGGGGTGGGTATCAGCTCAGATCTTTTGAGAGTCCAGGAGATATTGACTGCTCGATGGGCACAGTTCTGTGGGGCACCGTGCTCTTGGTCCAGACGCTGGTTGTGAATATGACTTTGTTGTTAACCAGTTGTGTGTCTCTGGGTCAACTCCCGTGTGTTTTTGAGTGAGTTTTCTAATCTGCAAAGTAAATGTACAGGATTATCCAGACTCCCATGTCAGCAAGTTATCGAGAGGGGTTAATCAGAGACTGTTTCATATAGTGTGTACCTGCGTGCCGCATTCTAGACCTGCGATGGCAATTATGAGCTCAGGATAGAGATGGTGTCCAGCAGGTAACATACGTGGCTCCATATTGAAACAGGAAGCCCACTGTGGAGATTTGGTCCTTCCGTTGATGGCCACCGGCCACCTAGTCTTCTCCTGCTATAAGTGCTTCACTGGCTCAGCAGCTGAGCCAGAAGCCAGTGATATCATAACCAGGTGGCTAACTGGGCCAAAGGGCTGATAGATATTTGTTATTTTGTTGTCTTGGGAAACCCACCTACCCTCCATGCAAACCTTCTGGTGTGAGTTATCTGTGGAAGGAATCATAGGCTCACAGTAATTCACATCTTTCTTCTTGAAAATGTGCCCATATTCCTTTCTGAACCTGACAAGGTGGCCCCTGTGTCCACCAAGAAATTTACTGCCTGGCCTCCTACTTGGAGAGTTAGCCTGGGCTTTTGGCGGCGAAGTGAAACAGAGCCCTGACCCCTTCATTGAGCTTCTTCAAGCATTATTGTCTCTTGCTTGGGTCTTTCTACGTGCAGATGAGGCCCATCCACTCTAGTGGAGGGTCGTGCACCTCTCCTGGGGTTTTCAAGGCACTGATTTTTCCAGTGTCCTTCTTTCCTGCAGTAGGCACATTGGTCCTTCCCCATGGCTTGGCGGTGCCCACAGGTTAGTCTCTCCGTGAGTGGGCCATGCTCTCCTTTTCCTGAGTCTCTGGGGTCTCTCATGGCAATTCCTAGTATTTTAGCTAGCTTCTTTGTCTCTGTCATGCTAGGGTCATCTCTGTTGTTATACACTCAATGAGCCACTTGTACCAAATCGCTAAGATTTTTCCCTTCAAACCCTTCCCACTTCTTTGTCATGTCTGAGGCAGACTGACTGAGTAATAAAGGCAATACTTATTGCCCTCCTGTTTTCAGTGCCTCCGGGCCGTTAGGGGTATAAAGCCCGTAGGCTTCCCTCAGCCACTCTAGAAAGGCAGGCGGATATTCTCTTATAGGACCCTGAAAATTCTCACTGACCTTAGATAAATTCATAGGTTTCCTAGCTCTTCTGCAGAGGGTCATGTAAGAGCAATGGTTGATACCTGGTAAAGTCCTCTGGGCCTTGCTAGGAATTGAGATCCCACATTGTTGGTGTAGTGGCCAAAAGAGTTTCTCTCAAGTGGGGAGTGCCCGCTCGCTGACCATCAGGTTCACTGACTGCTTACTGGGCCTCTGTCTGGAAGGGCTACCCTCCTCCGTTGTGAACAGCACCTGGAGAAGTTGTTGGCAAGCATTCCAGGTGGGCTGATGAGTATGGAAGTCATACCAGTACTAGTGTGTGTGGGGGGGCTGCTTGTTAGGGGTGGGGGTGAGTTTGGGGGGCCGGTGGGGGAGGGAGTGACTCAATAAGGGCCTGTTAGAAGTTTTCTATTTCTGGACCCTAGAAACCTTATAGGGCGGGGGTTGAAAGAAAGGGTTTGAAGCCAGCTCTCCCACTCCCAGAGTTCTCCTGCAAAATGGGATAAAGCCGATTAGGGGAGAGTGATGGGGAGGGGAGGGGAGGGGAGGGGTGGGGGAGTGATGGGGGAGGGGAGGGCTGAGGGAGGGGAGGGGTGGGGGAGGGTGATGGGGAGGGATGGCCTCCACCTATGTGGTTTTGGGAACTTGGACCGTTTGTTTTTCCGGTCCTTCCATGTTTCCTGAAACCTTGGAAACAAGGGCCCTTTCTTTGCGGGAGGGAGTAAGTCTTTTATATTTGCAGGCTTCTTAGTGGCAATGTCAGCCCACACTTGAAGTAACGGGATCAGATCGGGATATCCTGGTTCCCTTTAACCATAACTATGAACTCTTAGTAACAGGGGATGGGAAAACTAGTCTTGCGTGGGTCAATCAGGGACTCCTTCTGCCCCATCACTTTTAAACAAATTGTAGAGTCTCCAAGCTTTTGGGTTGAAACCACATCCTCTTGGTGAATGCCGAGAGCAGGGGTCCTCAAACTACAACCTGTGGGCCACATGCAGACAGCCGAGGACGTTGATCCTTTCTGCCGGGTGTATGTGTCCCATTTATTTTTTTTTGAACTTCAAATCAAGATGTGCAGTGTGCACATGAATTTGTTCGTAATATTTGTTTTTTTAAACTATAGTCTTTCCTTCAAAAGGCCTGAGGGATAGTGAACTGGCCCCCTGGGTAAACAGTTTAAGGACCCCTGCCCTAAGGTATCCTGGACTTAGGGGTTATTAATCTCCCAGCCCTGAAACATCCCTGAACATTCTACCCGTTGTAGGAGGCACCATGGGAATTTGGACCCCGGGTAATTTACAAGCCTTTACTCCAATTGAACCCAAGAAAATTCAAAATGGCTTAGGCAGTTACTCTATTTTGGTCACTTTTGACTCGTCCTGCACTAGCCCATTATTTCCATTTAACTCTATAACGCGAAGCATGATGTTTTCATAACATTAAAAATGTATATATTAATACATATATATATATATATATTTATAACTATGAAAGTCCACAACAAAAAGAAAATTTTTTCCCAAAATTAAAATTGAAGCGTTATAGGGTTAAAAAGAAGGATGGGTCTTATCAGCGGGTCCAAGACCTTAGCATCATAAATGAATCAGTGATCCGACTGCACCTAGTAGTGCCCAAACCTGTGCCCTCCTAGGGGAAAGTGTGAATGCTTTTATCCCTCTTCCTGTACTTCCAATGAACAAACACACATGTCTGGTAATCCTAAGATTATTTTTGTTTCCTGTGACACTCACCTAATTTCAAGGCCACTGCCACCTCACAAGCTTAGCCTTGTCGTAGTCAAACTGTTCACCTTTTAGACCGTTTGTTTTTCTCAGAAGTTATCGGGTGATTAAAGCTTCTGAACCAAGTGTGCCAGGTCCACGACTACCATCTCCTGGACCACCTCAACCTTATCCATCCTGGATAAAGTTGCCCTCAATGGACAACCCCTCCCAGCAGTGTAGGAAGGGTATGGACCCAAAGCCCCACCTCGCCCCTTTTGCCAGCAGGAAGCAGCTAGAGATGTCGTCGCCCAGTACCCCCAAAGATTTGGGTCCATATCTCTTCAGGGGGGCAAATGTTAGGTAGCTATACTAGGGACTGGGGCATCCGTTATGCATGCCCATAGGGCCAAGATAAGAGCCCAGTTAGGAGAGGCACCCTGTGCATGCTCAGAGGTCCAGATTTCTGGCCATGAAGGGGAGGTCACCTGGGTGGTTCCTGTACCTGGATTGACCAATCTAGGCCATGTAAATTCAATTCAGCCACTGGGGTCGACCAGACTTGCCCACCACGCCTCCCTAACGCTCATAAAACTCTCTTGAGTGCAGACCAGGCTTCTGCATGATTTCTCTCTCACTCAGGAAGGCTCTTTGGAGGCAGCTGTGCTGCACATAAATGGCTGGTGGATACTGTTCAGATGCATGGCTTTCTGCTTGCAAGGGTTTTTGTCTCAGCTGACTGTAAGGGAGGAGGTAGTACGTCTGGATCACAGAGTATCCATGTCCACAAACGAGGCTGCTCATTCCACAGTCCTGGAAGTGCTTTATGAAAACCCTCTGCTTTGCAATGTCACTCCTTGTAGATTAGAGTGGGAGGGGCTGGGACCAAGGTATGCTGCCTCTTACTCCCAGTTGCAGGTTTCTGGATGCTGATTGTATCTCTTACAGCATCAGTTAGTGGGCTTGTTGTCTGCCTCAGGCTTTGTTCACGGAGATCCTCCAGCTAGTTGGTGGTGTGTGCGCATGAGCAGAGGCTTCCTGCCAATCCCCCATGAGTAGTAGAGCTCCCATGGTGTGGACTCCATGAAAGCCTTGCCCCAGGCAGCATGCTTACAAAGGAGGGTGGGCCCTGCAGGACAGAGGACCATTCCCCCTGTGGAATGGCCTCAGAGATCCACCTCCCTCTCTGGCCAGCTGCTGGGGCTGTGGGTCCTAAGCATCATGGCTGACTCAGTAATAGACACAGGGTGAGGCGACTCCAGTAGCTGTTTTGACTGGTCTAATCCAGCCTGAGATCATCCTTGCATGAGCCCTCTGCCAAGATTATTTTTGTTTCTTTTATGATCTTTTCATTAGTGGCTCCTACAACACTAACCACAATCCATAAATACATCATCTGTTTGAAGCACATCTGTACATTAATTGCCCTCCTTATTCACAAAATATCCACTCTCCACCCAAGCCCCTGGCCTCATCTCCTTATTTTTCCCCCCTCAATGCCCGCCACCCATCCCTCATCAATCCTTGGAAATGTACTAATTCTTTTGTCATATTTTCACCCACCTTTCTTTTGAGGTCAATGAAGATCCTTGTAATCGGTTCCCACTTTCCATCCTGCCCTTCCTCCACCCTCCCAGTATCTCCACTCATAACACTGGTAAAGGGCCCATCCACTCTGGATCCCCCGTGTTTGAAATTCCTATCGGTACTAGAATACCTTCTCTAGTTTGGCCAGATTAGTATGGTAGAACTGGGATCATGATAGTGGGGCAAGAGAAAGCATTAAGAACTAGAGGAAAGTTGTGTTTCATCTTTGCTGTCTCATACCCTGTATTCTTTAATCTCCACTCTGAGATCCTTCTGTAAGGGGATGTCCAGTGCACTGCAAATAGGTTTTGGGTCTATACCCGGCAGTCCCCTCTCATTCTCCATGATAAGATTTTTTTGTTCTCATGATGCCTGTTGCCTTATCCCTTTAAAACTTTGTGATCACACAGGCTGGTATGCTTTCTCCATGTGGGATCTGTTGCTTCAGAGCCAGATGGCTGTTTCTTTACCCTCAGGCCTTTAAGACCCCACACGCTATATCTTTAGGTAGCTGGACACCATCGGCTTTCTTCACCACATTTGCTTATGCAGCCGCTTTGTGGTCAGTGATTGTGTAGGGAAGGTGAGCATCTTAGAATGCCAATTTAATAGAACAGTGTTATTGCAATGAGGGAGTCCTTGAGCGGAGGCCCTATGTCCATCTGCTACCTTAATACTAAATCTATAAACATATGGACATAGATCTATTTCCCCATGCCCCTTTGTAAATATATGTACATATGTACATGCCTTTATTTAGACGTCTATAACTGGCCCTTGCTTCCCAGCTCACTCTTCTATACTCTTTGATTTTCCTCTTGTGCCCACTGACATGCTCAGTCTTCCTTTGGGTTTCAGTAATTCCTCTTGGTTACATTACCTTTGATCACGCCCTACCAGGCCTCCTACATCCCCCTCACTACCGTTTTCCATCACTTGTTGTACCCTTGTCTCTGGGTTTCTTTACAGCACTTCCTTTCCCCCCACCGTGCTCACTCCCATGCCCAATGGAAAGGGCCGGTCACATGTTTACTCCTCCAGATTGTTCATCCAGCCTCTCTTAATTAGACAGACCTGTAAAGGTAATAACATGCACAAAACAAGACTGAGCTAAACCAAGCAGCAAAAAGAAAAAAAAACAAACAAAAATGAAAACAAAACCCAACCCAAATCCAATGACACTAAAAGAAAACAACACTAACCAGAAAGAAAAGTACAAGGACTGTGTGGTGAACTTTAGGAGTGTTTTCCAGTCCAGTCTGTGGGGGCACCGAACCCTGACCACAAAGTCCACCTTTGGCATTCCCCGGGGACTTTGATGCTCCGTTTTCTTACTCTTCCGCTGCACTCTCTTAGTGTCATGCATCGAAGTGGCAGGATCAGTTCGGGCGCAGTTCCCACACTGTGTGTCCAGTGTTGTCCCCTCTAAGGCTAAGGGTCTTTGAGGGACGTTTCTCATCGTGGGGCTGCCCATGTGGTCTTCTCTGTGGATTGGCTTCTCTGATTGGGAACATCATCCTCAAGGTGTATTGGGCCAGGATGTGCTCCATTCTCCCCTCCTCCCCCTTGTTCTGCCCTGTGTTCTCTGATCAGATATGTCCCTCTCCGCGAGCTGCAGATCCGGTGCCATCCTGTGAAATACAATCTTTTGGGGCTGCAAGGATGTGGGGGCGTGGGTATCAGCTCAGATCTTTTGAGAGTCCAGGAGATATTGACTGCTCGATGGGCACAGTTCTGTGGGGCACCGTGCTCTTGGTCCAGACGCTGGTTGTGAATATGACTTTGTTGTTAACCAGTTGTGTGTCTCTGGGTCAACTCCCGTGTGTTTTTGAGTGAGTTTTCTAATCTGCGAAGTAAATGTACAGGATTATCCAGACTCCCATGTCAGCAAGTTATCGAGAGGGGTTAATCAGAGACTGTTTCATATAGTGTGTACCTGCGTGCCGCATTCTAGACCTGCGATGGCAATTATGAGCTCAGGATAGAGATGGTGTCCAGCAGGTAACATACGTGGCTCCATATTGAAACAGGAAGCCCACTGTGGAGATTTGGTCCTTCCGTTGATGGCCACCGGCCTCCTAGTCTTCTCCTGCTATAAGTGCTTCACTGGCTCAGCA
Organism: Tenrec ecaudatus; assembly: GCF_050624435.1. Taxonomy (NCBI): domain Eukaryota; kingdom Metazoa; phylum Chordata; class Mammalia; order Afrosoricida; family Tenrecidae; genus Tenrec; species Tenrec ecaudatus. The sequence continues at coordinate 184,216 of NW_027457587.1, read as the reverse complement.
GCTGAGCCAGAAGCCAGTGATATCATAACCAGGTGGCTAACTGGGCCAAAGGGCTGATAGATATTTGTTATTTTGTTGTCTTGGGAAACCCACCTACCCTCCATGCAAACCTTCTGGTGTGAGTTATCTGTGGAAGGAATCATAGGCTCACAGTAATTCACATCTTTCTTCTTGAAAATGTGCCCATATTCCTTTCTGAACCTGACAAGGTGGCCCCTGTGTCCACCAAGAAATTTACTGCCTGGCCTCCTACTTGGAGAGTTAGCCTGGGCTTTTGGCGGCGAAGTGAAACAGAGCCCTGACCCCTTCATTGAGCTTCTTCAAGCATTATTGTCTCTTGCTTGGGTCTTTCTACGTGCAGATGAGGCCCATCCACTCTAGTGGAGGGTCGTGCACCTCTCCTGGGGTTTTCAAGGCACTGATTTTTCCAGTGTCCTTCTTTCCTGCAGTAGGCACATTGGTCCTTCCCCATGGCTTGGCGGTGCCCACAGGTTAGTCTCTCCGTGAGTGGGCCATGCTCTCCTTTTCCTGAGTCTCTGGGGTATCTCATGGCAATTACGATTATTTTAGCTAGCTTCTTTGTCTCTGTCATGCTAGGGTCATCTCTGTTGTTATACACTCAATGAGCCACTTGTACCAAATCGCTAAGATTTTTCCCTTCAAACCCTTCCCACTTCTTTGTCATGTCTGAGGCAGACTGACTGAGTAATAAAGGCAATACTTATTGCCCTCCTGTTTTCAGTGCCTCCGGGCCGTTAGGGGTATAAAGCCCGTAGGCTTCCCTCAGCCACTCTAGAAAGGCAGGCGGATATTCTCTTATAGGAACCTGAAAATTCTCACTGACCTTAGATAAATTCATAGGTTTCCTAGCTCTTCTGCAGAGGGTCATGTAAGAGCAATGGTTGATACCTGGTAAAGTCCTCTGGGCCTTGCTAGGGATTGAGATCCCACATTGTTGGTGTAGTGGCCAAAAGAGTTTCTCTCAAGTGGGGAGTGCCCGCTCGCTGACTATCAGGTTCACTGACTGCTTACTGGGCCTCTGTCTGGAAGGGCTACCCTCCTCCGTTGTGAACAGCACCTGGAGAAGTTGTTGGCAAGCATTCCAGGTGGGCTTATGAGTATGGAAGTCATACCAGTACTAGTGTGTGTGGGGGGCTGCTTGTTAGGGGTGGGGGTGAGTTTGGGGGGCCGGTGGGGGAGGGAGTGACTCAATAAGGGCCTGTTAGAAGTTTTCTATTTCTGGACCCTAGAAACCTTATAGGGCGGGGGTTGAAAGAAAGGGTTTGAAGCCAGCTCTCCCACTCCCAGAGTTCTCCTGCAAAATGGGATAAAGCCGATTAGGGGAGAGTGATGGGGAGGGGAGGGGAGGGGAGGGGTGGGGGAGTGATGGGGGAGGGGAGGGCTGAGGGAGGGGAGGGGTGGGGGAGGGTGATGGGGAGGGATGGCCTCCACCTATGTGGTTTTGGGAACTTGGACCGTTTGTTTTTCCGGTCCTTCCATGTTTCCTGAAACCTTGGAAACAAGGGCCCTTTCTTTGCGGGAGGGAGTAAGTCTTTTATATTTGCAGGCTTCTTAGTGGCAATGTCAGCCCACACTTGAAGTAACGGGATCAGATCGGGATATCCTGGTTCCCTTTAACCATAACTATGAACTCTTAGTAACAGGGGATGGGAAAACTAGTCTTGCGTGGGTCAATCAGGGACTCCTTCTGCCCCATCACTTTTAAACAAATTGTAGAGTCTCCAAGCTTTTGGGTTGAAACCACATCCTCTTGGTGAATGCCGAGGGCAGGGGTCCTCAAACTACAACCTGTGGGCCACATGCAGACAGCCGAGGACGTTGATCCTTTCTGCCGGGTGTATGTGCCCCATTTATTTTTTTTTGAACTTCAAATCAAGATGTGCAGTGTGCACATGAATTTGTTCGTAATATTTGTTTTTTTAAACTATAGTCTTTCCTTCAAAAGGCCTGAGGGATAGTGAACTGGCCCCCTGGGTAAACAGTTTAAAGACCCCTGCCCTAAGGTATCCTGGACTTAGGGGTTATTAATCTCCCAGCCCTGAAACATCCCTGAACATTCTACCCGTTGTAGGAGGCACCATGGGAATTTGGACCCCGGGTAATTTACAAGCCTTTACTCCAATTGAACCCAAGAAAATTCAAAATGGCTTAGGCAGTTACTCTATTTTGGTCACTTTTGACTCGTCCTGCACTAGCCCATTATTTCCATTTAACTCTATAACGCGAAGCATGATGTTTTCATAACATTAAAAATGTATATATTAATACATATATATATATATATATTTATAACTATGAAAGTCCACAACAAAAAGAAAATTTTTTCCCAAAATTAAAATTGAAGCGTTATAGGGTTAAAAAGAAGGATGGGTCTTATCAGCGGGTCCAAGACCTTAGCATCATAAATGAATCAGTGATCAGACTGCACCTAGTAGTGCCCAAACCTGTGCCCTCCTAGGGGAAAGTGTGAATGCTTTTATCCCTCTTCCTGTACTTCCAATGAACAAACACACATGTCTGGTAATCCTAAGATTATTTTTGTTTCCTGTGACACTCACCTAATTTCAAGGCCACTGCCACCTCACAAGCTTAGCCTTGTCGTAGTCAAACTGTTCACCTTTTAGACCGTTTGTTTTTCTCAGAAGTTATCGGGTGATTAAAGCTTCTGAACCAAGTGTGCCAGGTCCACGACTACCATCTCCTGGACCACCTCAACCTTATCCATCCTGGATAAAGTTGCCCTCAATGGACAACCCCTCCCAGCAGTGTAGGAAGGGTATGGACCCAAAGCCCATCCTCGCCCCTTTTGCCAGCAGGAAGCAGCTAGAGATGTCGTCGCCCAGTACCCCCAAAGATTTGGGTCCATATCTCTTCAGGGGGGCAAATGTTAGGTAGCTATACTAGGGACTGGGGCATCCGTTATGCATGCCCATAGGGCCAAGATAAGAGCCCAGTTAGGAGAGGCACCCTGTGCATGCTCAGAGGTCCAGATTTCTGGCCATGAAGGGGAGGTCACCTGGGTGGTTCCTGTACCTGGATTGACCAATCTAGGCCATGTAAATTCAATTCAGCCACTGGGGTCGACCAGACTTGCCCACCACGCCTCCCTAACGCTCATAAAACTCTCTTGAGTGCAGACCAGGCTTCTGCATGATTTCTCTCTCACTCAGGAAGGCTCTTTGGAGGCAGCTGTGCTGCACATAAATGGCTGGTGGATACTGTTCAGATGCATGGCTTTCTGCTTGCAAGGGTTTTTGTCTCAGCTGACTGTAAGGGAGGAGGTAGTACGTCTGGATCACAGAGTATCCATGTCCACAAACGAGGCTGCTCATTCCACAGTCCTGGAAGTGCTTTATGAAAACCCTCTGCTTTGCAATGTCACTCCTTGTAGATTAGAGTGGGAGGGGCTGGGACCAAGGTATGCTGCCTCTTACTCCCAGTTGCAGGTTTCTGGATGCTGATTGTATCTCTTACAGCATCAGTTAGTGGGCTTGTTGTCTGCCTCAGGCTTTGTTCACGGAGATCCTCCAGCTAGTTGGTGGTGTGTGCGCATGAGCAGAGGCTTCCTGCCAATCCCCCATGAGTAGTAGAGCTCCCATGGTGTGGACTCCATGAAAGCCTTGCCCCAGGCAGCATGCTTACAAAGGAGGGTGGGCCCTGCAGGACAGAGGACCATTCCCCCTGTGGAATGGCCTCAGAGATCCACCTCCCTCTCTGGCCAGCTGCTGGGGCTGTGGGTCCTAAGCATCATGGCTGACTCAGTAATAGACACAGGGTGAGGCGACTCCAGTAGCTGTTTTGACTGGTCTAATCCAGCCTGAGATCATCCTTGCATGAGCCCTCTGCCAAGATTATTTTTGTTTCTTTTATGATCTTTTCATTAGTGGCTCCTACAACACTAACCACAATCCATAAATACATCATCTGTTTGAAGCACATCTGTACATTAATTGCCCTCCTTATTCACAAAATATCCACTCTCCACCCAAGCCCCTGGCCTCATCTCCTTATTTTTCCCCCCTCAATGCCCGCCACCCATCCCTCATCAATCCTTGGAAATGTACTAATTCTTTTGTCATATTTTCACCCACCTTTCTTTTGAGGTCAATGAAGATCCTTGTAATCGGTTCCCACTTTCCATCCTGCCCTTCCTCCACCCTCCCAGTATCTCCACTCATAACACTGGTAAAGGGCCCATCCACTCTGGATCCCCCGTGTTTGAAATTCCTATCGGTACTAGAATACCTTCTCTAGTTTGGCCAGATTAGTATGGTAGAACTGGGATCATGATAGTGGGGCAAGAGAAAGCATTAAGAACTAGAGGAAAGTTGTGTTTCATCTTTGCTGTCTCATACCCTGTATTCTTTAATCTCCACTCTGAGATCCTTCTGTAAGGGGATGTCCAGTGCACTGCAAATAGGTTTTGGGTCTATACCCGGCAGTCCCCTCTCATTCTCCATGATAAGATTTTTTTGTTCTCATGATGCCTGTTGCCTTATCCCTTTAAAACTTTGTGATCACACAGGCTGGTATGCTTTCTCCATGTGGGATCTGTTGCTTCAGAGCCAGATGGCTGTTTCTTTACCCTCAGGCCTTTAAGACCCCACACGCTATATCTTTAGGTAGCTGGACACCATCGGCTTTCTTCACCACATTTGCTTATGCAGCCGCTTTGTGGTCAGTGATTGTGTAGGGAAGGTGAGCATCTTAGAATGCCAATTTAATAGAACAGTGTTATTGCAATGAGGGAGTCCTTGAGCGGAGGCCCTATGTCCATCTGCTACCTTAATACTAAATCTATAAACATATGGACATAGATCTATTTCCCCATGCCCCTTTGTAAATATATGTACATATGTACATGCCTTTATTTAGACGTCTATAACTGGCCCTTGCTTCCCAGCTCACTCTTCTATACTCTTTGATTTTCCTCTTGTGCCCACTGACATGCTCAGTCTTCCTTTGGGTTTCAGTAATTCCTCTTGGTTACATTACCTTTGATCACGCCCTACCAGGCCTCCTACATCCCCCTCACTACCGTTTTCCATCACTTGTTGTACCCTTGTCTCTGGGTTTCTTTACACCACTTCCTTTCCCCCCACCGTGCTCACTCCCATGCCCAATGGAAAGGGCCGGTCACATGTTTACTCCTCCAGATTGTTCATCCAGCCTCTCTTAATTAGACAGACCTGTAAAGGTAATAACATGCACAAAACAAGACTGAGCTAAACCAAGCAGCAAAAAGAAAAAAAAACAAACAAAAATGAAAACAAAACCCAACCCAAATCCAATGACACTAAAAGAAAACAACACTAACCAGAAAGAAAAGTACAAGGACTGTGTGGTGAACTTTAGGAGTGTTTTCCAGTCCAGTCTGTGGGGGCACCGAACCCTGACCACAAAGTCCACCTTTGGCATTCCCCGGGGACTTTGATGCTCCGTTTTCTTACTCTTCCGCTGCACTCTCTTAGTGTCATGCATCGAAGTGGCAGGATCAGTTCGGGCGCAGTTCCCACACTGTTTGTCCAGTGTTGTCCCCTCTAAGGCTATGGGTCTTTGAGGGACGTTTCTCATCGTGGGGCTGCCCATGTGGTCTTCTCTGTGGATTGGCTTCTCTGATTGGGAACATCATCCTCAAGGTGTATTGGGCCAGGATGTGCTCCATTCTCCCCTCCTCCCCCTTGTTCTGCCCTGTGTTCTCTGATCAGATATGTCCCTCTCCGCGAGCTGCAGATCCGGTGCCATCCTGTGAAATACAATCTTTTGGGGCTGCAAGGATGTGGGGGGGTGGGTATCAGCTCAGATCTTTTGAGAGTCCAGGAGATATTGACTGCTCGATGGGCACAGTTCTGTGGGGCACCGTGCTCTTGGTCCAGACGCTGGTTGTGAATATGACTTTGTTGTTAACCAGTTGTGTGTCTCTGGGTCAACTCCCGTGTGTTTTTGAGTGAGTTTTCTAATCTGCAAAGTAAATGTACAGGATTATCCAGACTCCCATGTCAGCAAGTTATCGAGAGGGGTTAATCAGAGACTGTTTCATATAGTGTGTACCTGCGTGCCGCATTCTAGACCTGCGATGGCAATTATGAGCTCAGGATAGAGATGGTGTCCAGCAGGTAACATACGTGGCTCCATATTGAAACAGGAAGCCCACTGTGGAGATTTGGTCCTTCCGTTGATGGCCACCGGCCACCTAGTCTTCTCCTGCTATAAGTGCTTCACTGGCTCAGCAGCTGAGCCAGAAGCCAGTGATATCATAACCAGGTGGCTAACTGGGCCAAAGGGCTGATAGATATTTGTTATTTTGTTGTCTTGGGAAACCCACCTACCCTCCATGCAAACCTTCTGGTGTGAGTTATCTGTGGAAGGAATCATAGGCTCACAGTAATTCACATCTTTCTTCTTGAAAATGTGCCCATATTCCTTTCTGAACCTGACAAGGTGGCCCCTGTGTCCACCAAGAAATTTACTGCCTGGCCTCCTACTTGGAGAGTTAGCCTGGGCTTTTGGCGGCGAAGTGAAACAGAGCCCTGACCCCTTCATTGAGCTTCTTCAAGCATTATTGTCTCTTGCTTGGGTCTTTCTACGTGCAGATGAGGCCCATCCACTCTAGTGGAGGGTCGTGCACCTCTCCTGGGGTTTTCAAGGCACTGATTTTTCCAGTGTCCTTCTTTCCTGCAGTAGGCACATTGGTCCTTCCCCATGGCTTGGCGGTGCCCACAGGTTAGTCTCTCCGTGAGTGGGCCATGCTCTCCTTTTCCTGAGTCTCTGGGGTCTCTCATGGCAATTCCTAGTATTTTAGCTAGCTTCTTTGTCTCTGTCGTGCTAGGGTCATCTCTGTTGTTATACACTCAATGAGCCACTTGTACCAAATCGCTAAGATTTTTCCCTTCAAACCCTTCCCACTTCTTTGTCATGTCTGAGGCAGACTGACTGAGTAATAAAGGCAATACTTATTGCCCTCCTGTTTTCAGTGCCTCCGGGCCGTTAGGGGTATAAAGCCCGTAGGCTTCCCTCAGCCACTCTAGAAAGGCAGGCGGATATTCTCTTATAGGAACCTGAAAATTCTCACTGACCTTAGATAAATTCATAGGTTTCCTAGCTCTTCTGCAGAGGGTCATGTAAGAGCAATGGTTGATACCTGGTAAAGTCCTCTGGGCCTTGCTAGGAATTGAGATCCCACATTGTTGGTGTAGTGGCCAAAAGAGTTTCTCTCAAGTGGGGAGTGCCCGCTCGCTGACCATCAGGTTCACTGACTGCTTACTGGGCCTCTGTCTGGAAGGGCTACCCTCCTCCGTTGTGAACAGCACCTGGAGAAGTTGTTGGCAAGCATTCCAGGTGGGCTGATGAGTATGGAAGTCATACCAGTACTAGTGTGTGTGGGGGGCTGCTTGTTAGGGGTGGGGGTGAGTTTGGGGGGCCGGTGGGGGAGGGAGTGACTCAATAAGGGCCTGTTAGAAGTTTTCTATTTCTGGACCCTAGAAACCTTATAGGGCGGGGGTTGAAAGAAAGGGTTTGAAGCCAGCTCTCCCACTCCCAGAGTTCTCCTGCAAAATGGGATAAAGCCGATTAGGGGAGAGTGATGGGGAGGGGAGGGGAGGGGAGGGGTGGGGGAGTGATGGGGGAGGGGAGGGGTGAGGGAGGGGAGGGGTGGGGGAAGGTGATGGGGAGGGATGGCCTCCACCTATGTGGTTTTGGGAACTTGGACCGTTTGTTTTTCCGGTCCTTCCATGTTTCCTGAAACCTTGGAAACAAGGGCCCTTTCTTTGCGGGAGGGAGTAAGTCTTTTATATTTGCAGGCTTCTTAGTGGCAATGTCAGCCCACACTTGAAGTAACGGGATCAGATCGGGATATCCTGGTTCCCTTTAACCATAACTATGAACTCTTAGTAACAGGGGATGGGAAAACTAGTCTTGCGTGGGTCAATCAGGGACTCCTTCTGCCCCATCACTTTTAAACAAATTGTAGAGTCTCCAAGCTTTTGGGTTGAAACCACATCCTCTTGGAGAATGCCGAGAGCAGGGGTCCTCAAACTACAACCTGTGGGCCACATGCAGACAGCCGAGGACGTTGATCCTTTCTGCCGGGTGTATGTGCCCCATTTATTTTTTTTTGAACTTCAAATCAAGATGTGCAGTGTGCACATGAATTTGTTCGTAATATTTGTTTTTTTAAACTATAGTCTTTCCTTCAAAAGGCCTGAGGGATAGTGAACTGGCCCCCTGGGTAAACAGTTTAAGGACCCCTGCCCTAAGGTATCCTGGACTTAGGGGTTATTAATCTCCCAGCCCTGAAACATCCCTGAACATTCTACCCGTTGTAGGAGGCACCATGGGAATTTGGACCCCGGGTAATTTACAAGCCTTTACTCCAATTGAACCTAAGAAAATTCAAAATGACTTAGGCAGTTACTCTATTTTGGTCACTTATGACTCGTCCTGCACTAGCCCATTATTTCCATTTAACTCTATAACGCGAAGCATGATGTTTTCATAACATTAAAATGTATATATTAATACATATATATATATATATTTATAACTATGAAAGTCCACAACAAAAAGAAAATTTTTTCCCAAAATTAAAATTGAAGCGTTATAGGGTTAAAAAGAAGGATGGGTCTTATCAGCGGGTCCAAGACCTTAGCATCATAAATGAATCAGTGATCCGACTGCACCTAGTAGTGCCCAAACCTGTGCCCTCCTAGGGGAAAGTGTGAATGCTTTTATCCCTCTTCCTGTACTTCCAATGAACAAACACACATGTCTGGTAATCCTAAGATTATTTTTGTTTCCTGTGACACTCACCTAATTTCAAGGCCACTGCCACCTCACAAGCTTAGCCTTGTCGTAGTCAAACTGTTCACCTTTTAGACCGTTTGTTTTTCTCAGAAGTTATCGGGTGATTAAAGCTTCTGAACCAAGTGTGCCAGGTCCACGACTACCATCTCCTGGACCACCTCAACCTTATCCATCCTGGATAAAGTTGCCCTCAATGGACAACCCCTCCCAGCAGTGTAGGAAGGGTATGGACCCAAAGCCCCACCTCGCCCCTTTTGCCAGCAGGAAGCAGCTAGAGATGTCGTCGCCCAGTACCCCCAAAGATTTGGGTCCATATCTCTTCAGGGGGGCAAATGTTAGGTAGCTATACTAGGGACTGGGGCATCCGTTATGCATGCCCATAGGGCCAAGATAAGAGCCCAGTTAGGAGAGGCACCCTGTGCATGCTCAGAGGTCCAGATTTCTGGCCATGAAGGGGAGGTCACCTGGGTGGTTCCTGTACCTGGATTGACCAATCTAGGCCATGTAAATTCAATTCAGCCACTGGGGTCGGCCAGACTTGCCCACCACGCCTCCCTAACGCTCATAAAACTCTCTTGAGTGCAGACCAGGCTTCTGCATGATTTCTCTCTCACTCAGGAAGGCTCTTTGGAGGCAGCTGTGCTGCACATGAGTGGCTGGTGGATACTGTTCAGATGCATGGCTTTCTGCTTGCAAGGGTTTTTGTCTCAGCTGACTGTAAGGGAGGAGGTAGTACGTCTGGATCACAGAGTATCCATGTCCACAAAGGAGGCTGCTCATTCCACAGTCCTGGAAGTGCTTTATGAAAACCCTCTGCTTTGCAATGTCACTCCTTGTAGATTAGAGTGGGAGGGGCTGGGACCAAGGTATGCTGCCTCTTACTCCCAGTTGCAGGTTTCTGGATGCTGATTGTATCTCTTACAGCATCAGTTAGTGGGCTTGTTGTCTGCCTCAGGCTTTGTTCACGGAGATCCTCCAGCTAGTTGGTGGTGTGTGCGCATGAGCAGAGGCTTCCTGCCAATCCCCCATGAGTAGTAGAGCTCCCATGGTGTGGACTCCATGAAAGCCTTGCCCCAGGCAGCATGCTTACAAAGGAGGGTGGGCCCTGCAGGACAGAAGACCATTCCCCCTGTGGAATGGCCTCAGAGATCCACCTCCCTCTCTGGCCAGCTGCTGGGGCTGTGGGTCCTAAGCATCATGGCTGACTCAGTAATAGACACAGGGTGAGGCGACTCCAGTAGCTGTTTTGACTGGTCTAATCCAGCCTGAGATCATCCTTGCATGAGCCCTCTGCCAAGATTATTTTTGTTTCTTTTATGATCTTTTCATTAGTGGCTCCTACAACACTAACCACAATCCATAAATACATCATCTGTTTGAAGCACATCTGTACATTAATTGCCCTCCTTATTCACAAAATATCCACTCTCCACCCAAGCCCCTGGCCTCATCTCCTTATTTTTCCCCCCTCAATGCCCGCCACCCATCCCTCATCAATCCTTGGAAATGTACTAATTCTTTTGTCATATTTTCACCCACCTTTCTTTTGAGGTCAATGAAGATCCTTGTAATCGGTTCCCACTTTCCATCCTGCCCTTCCTCCACCCTCCCAGTATCTCCACTCATAACACTGGTAAAGGGCCCATCCACTCTGGATCCCCCGTGTTTGAAATTCCTATCGGTACTAGAATACCTTCTCTAGTTTGGCCAGATTAGTATGGTAGAACTGGGATCATGATAGTGGGGCAAGAGAAAGCATTAAGAACTAGAGGAAAGTTGTGTTTCATCTTTGCTGTCTCATACCCTGTATTCTTTAATCTCCACTCTGAGATCCTTCTGTAAGGGGATGTCCAGTGCACTGCAAATAGGTTTTGGGTCTATACCCGGCAGTCCCCTCTCATTCTCCATGATAAGATTTTTTTGTTCTCATGATGCCTGTTGCCTTATCCCTTTAAAACTTTGTGATCACACAGGCTGGTATGCTTTCTCCATGTGGGATCTGTTGCTTCAGAGCCAGATGGCTGTTTCTTTACCCTCAGGCCTTTAAGACCCCACACGCTATATCTTTAGGTAGCTGGACACCATCGGCTTTCTTCACCACATTTGCTTATGCAGCCGCTTTGTGGTCAGTGATTGTGTAGGGAAGGTGAGCATCTTAGAATGCCAATTTAATAGAACAGTGTTATTGCAATGAGGGAGTCCTTGAGCGGAGGCCCTATGTCCATCTGCTACCTTAATACTAAATCTATAAACATATGGACATAGATCTATTTCCCCATGCCCCTTTGTAAATATATGTACATATGTACATGCCTTTATTTAGACGTCTATAACTGGCCCTTGCTTCCCAGCTCACTCTTCTATACTCTTTGATTTTCCTCTTGTGCCCACTGACATGCTCAGTCTTCCTTTGGGTTTCAGTAATTCCTCTTGGTTACATTACCTTTGATCACGCCCTACCAGGCCTCCTACATCCCCCTCACTACCGTTTTCCATCACTTGTTGTACCCTTGTCTCTGGGTTTCTTTACAGCACTTCCTTTCCCCCTACCGTGCTCACTCCCATGCCCAATGGAAAGGGCCGGTCACATGTTTACTCCTCCAGATTGTTCATCCAGCCTCTCTTAATTAGACAGACCTGTAAAGGTAATAACATGCACAAAACAAGACTGAGCTAAACCAAGCAGCAAAAAGAAAAAAAAACAAACAAAAATGAAAACAAAACCCAACCCAAATCCAATGACACTAAAAGAAAACAACACTAACCAGAAAGAAAAGTACAAGGACTGTGTGGTGAACTTTAGGAGTGTTTTCCAGTCCAGTCTGTGGGGGCACCGAACCCTGACCACAAAGTCCACCTTTGGCATTCCCCGGGGACTTTGATGCTCCGTTTTCTTACTCTTCCGCTGCACTCTCTTAGTGTCATGCATCGAAGTGGCAGGATCAGTTCGGGCGCAGTTCCCACACTGTTTGTCCAGTGTTGTCCCCTCTAAGGCTATGGGTCTTTGAGGGACGTTTCTCATCGTGGGGCTGCCCATGTGGTCTTCTCTGTGGATTGGCTTCTCTGATTGGGAACATCATCCTCAAGGTGTATTGGGCCAGGATGTGCTCCATTCTCCCCTCCTCCCCCTTGTTCTGCCCTGTGTTCTCTGATCAGATATGTCCCTCTCCGCGAGCTGCAGATCCGGTGCCATCCTGTGAAATACAATCTTTTGGGGCTGCAAGGATGTGGGGGGGGGGTGGGTATCAGCTCAGATCTTTTGAGAGTCCAGGAGATATTGACTGCTCGATGGGCACAGTTCTGTGGGGCACCGTGCTCTTGGTCCAGACGCTGGTTGTGAATATGACTTTGTTGTTAACCAGTTGTGTGTCTCTGGGTCAACTCCCGTGTGTTTTTGAGTGAGTTTTCTAATCTGCAAAGTAAATGTACAGGATTATCCAGACTCCCATGTCAGCAAGTTATCGAGAGGGGTTAATCAGAGACTGTTTCATATAGTGTGTACCTGCGCGCCGCATTCTAGACCTGCGATGGCAATTATGAGCTCAGGATAGAGATGGTGTCCAGCAGGTAACATACGTGGCTCCATATTGAAACAGGAAGCCCACTGTGGAGATTTGGTCCTTCCGTTGATGGCCACTGGCCACCTAGTCTTTTCCTGCTATAACTGCTTCACTGGCTCAGCAGCTGAGCCAGAAGCCAGTGATATCATAACCAGGTGGCTAACTGGGCCAAAGGGCTGATAGATATTTGTTATTTTGTTGTCTTGGGAAACCCACCTACCCTCCATGCAAACCTTCTGGTGTGAGTTATCTGTGGAAGGAATCATAGGCTCACAGTAATTCACATCTTTCTTCTTGAAAATGTGCCCATATTCCTTTCTGAACCTGACAAGGTGGCCCCTGTGTCCACCAAGAAATTTACTGCCTGGCCTCCTACTTGGAGAGTTAGCCTGGGCTTTTGGCGGCGAAGTGAAACAGAGCCCTGACCCCTTCATTGAGCTTCTTCAAGCATTATTGTCTCTTGCTTGGGTCTTTCTACGTGCAGATGAGGCCCATCCACTCTAGTGGAGGGTCGTGCACCTCTCCTGGGGTTTTCAAGGCAATGATTTTTCCAGTGTCCTTCTTTCCTGCAGTAGGCACATTGGTCCTTCCCCATGGCTTGGCGGTGCCCACAGGTTAGTCTCTCCGTGAGTGGGCCATGCTCTCCTTTTCCTGAGTCTCTGGGGTCTCTCATGGCAATTATGATTATTTTAGCTAGCTTCTTTGTCTCTGTCGTGCTAGGGTCATCTCTGTTGTTATACACTCAATGAGCCACTTATACCAAATCGCTAAGATTTTTCCCTTCAAACCCTTCCCACTTCTTTGTCATGTCTGAGGCAGACTGACTGAGTAATAAAAGCAATACTTATTGCCCTCCTGTTTTCAGTGCCTCCGGGCCGTTAGGGGTATAAAGCCCGTAGGCTTCCCTCAGCCACTCTAGAAAGGCAGGCGGATATTCTCTTATAGGAACCTGAAAATTCTCACTGACCTTAGATAAATTCATAGGTTTCCTAGCTCTTCTGCAGAGGGTCATGTAAGAGCAATGGTTGATACCTGGTAAAGTCCTCTGGGCCTTGCTAGGAATTGAGATCCCACATTGTTGGTGTAGTGGCCAAAAGAGTTTCTCTCAAGTGGGGAGTGCCCGCTCGCTGACCATCAGGTTCACTGACTGCTTACTGGGCCTCTGTCTGGAAGGGCTACCCTCCTCCGTTGTGAACAGCACCTGGAGAAGTTGTTGGCAAGCATTCCAGGTGGGCTGATGAGTATGGAAGTCATACCAGTACTAGTGTGTGTGGGGGGATGCTTGTAAGGGGTGGGGGTGAGTTTGGGGGGTCGGTGGGGGAGGGAGTGACTCAATAAGGGCCTGTTAGAAGTTTTCTATTTCTGGACCCTAGAAACCTTATAGGGCGGGGGTTGAAAGAAAGGGTTTGAAGCCAGCTCTCCCACTCCCAGAGTTCTCCTGCAAAATGGGATAAAGCCGATTAGGGGAGAGTGATGGGGAGGGGAGGGGAGGGGAGGGGTGGGGGAGTGATGGGGGAGGGGAGGGGTGAGGGAGGGGAGGGGTGGGGGAGGGTGATGGGGAGGGATGGCCTCCACCTATGTGGTTTTGGGAACTTGGACCGTTTGTTTTTCCGGTCCTTCCATGTTTCCTGAAACCTTGGAAACAAGGGCCCTTTCTTTGTGGGAGGGAGTAAGTCTTTTATATTTGCAGGCTTCTTAGTGGCAATGTCAGCCCACACTTGAAGTAACGGGATCAGATCGGGATATCCTGGTTCCCTTTAACCATAACTATGAACTCTTAGTAACAGGGGATGGGAAAACTAGTCTTGCGTGGGTCAATCAGGGACTCCTTCTGCCCCATCACTTTTAAACAAATTGTAGAGTCTCCAAGCTTTTGGGTTGAAACCACATCCTCTTGGTGAATGCCGAGGGCAGGGGTCCTCAAACTACAACCTGTGGGCCACATGCAGACAGCCGAGGACGTTGATCCTTTCTGCCGGGTGTATGTGCCCCATTTATTTTTTTTTTTTTGAACTTCAAATCAAGATGTGCAGTGTGCACATGAATTTGTTCGTAATATTTGTTTTTTTAAACTATAGTCTTTCCTTCAAAAGGCCTGAGGGATAGTGAACTGGCCCCCTGGGTAAACAGTTTAAGGACCCCTGCCCTAAGGTATCCTGGACTTAGGGGTTATTAATCTCCCAGCCCTGAAACATCCCTGAACATTCTACCCGTTGTAGGAGGCACCATGGGAATTTGGACCCCGGGTAATTTACAAGCCTTTACTCCAATTGAACCCAAGAAAATTCAAAATGACTTAGGCAGTTACTCTATTTTGGTCACTTTTGACTCATCCTGCACTAGCCCATTATTTCCATTTAACTCTATAACGCGAAGCATGATGTTTTCATAACATTAAAAAATATATATATTAATACATATATATATTTATAACTATGAAAGTCCACAACAAAAAGAAAATTTTTTCCCAAAATTAAAATTGAAGTGTTATAGTGTTAAAAAGAAGGATGGGTCTTATCAGCGGGTCCAAGACCTTAGCATCATAAATGAATCAGTGATCAGACTGCACCTAGTAGTGCCCAAACCTGTGCCCTCCTAGGGGAAAGTGTGAATGCTTTTATCCCTCTTCCTGTACTTCCAATGAACAAACACACATGTCTGGTAATCCTAAGATTATTTTTGTTTCCTGTGACACTCACCTAATTTCAAGGCCACTGCCACCTCACAAGCTTAGCCTTGTCGTAGTCAAACTGTTCACCTTTTAGACCGTTTGTTTTTCTCAGAAGTTATCGGGTGATTAAAGCTTCTGAACCAAGTGTGCCAGGTCCACGACTACCATCTCCTGGACCACCTCAACCTTATCCATCCTGGATAAAGTTGCCCTCAATGGACAACCCCTCCCAGCAGTGTAGGAAGGGTATGGACCCAAAGCCCCACCTCGCCCCTTTTGCCAGCAGGAAGCAGCTAGAGATGTCGTCGCCCAGTACCCCCAAAGATTTGGGTCCATATCTCTTCAGGGGGGCAAATGTTAGGTAGCTATACTAGGGACTGGGGCATCCGTTATGCATGCCCATAGGGCCAAGATAAGAGCCCAGTTAGGAGAGGCACCCTGTGCATGCTCAGAGGTCCAGATTTCTGGCCATGAAGGGGAGGTCACCTGGGTGGTTCCTGTACCTGGATTGACCAATCTAGGCCATGTAAATTCAATTCAGCCACTGGGGTCGGCCAGACTTGCCCACCACGCCTCCCTACGCTCATAAAACTCTCTTGAGTGCAGACCAGGCTTCTGCATGATTTCTCTCTCACTCAGGAAGGCTCTTTGGAGGCAGCTGTGCTGCACATGAGTGGCTGGTGGATACTGTTCAGATGCATGGCTTTCTGCTTGCAAGGGTTTTTGTCTCAGCTGACTGTAAGGGAGGAGGTAGTACGTCTGGATCACAGAGTATCCATGTCCACAAACGAGGCTGCTCATTCCACAGTCCTGGAAGTGCTTTATGAAAGCCCTCTGCTTTGCAATGTCACTCCTTGTAGATTAGAGTGGGAGGGGCTGGGACCAAGGTATGCTGCCTCTTACTCCCAGTTGCAGGTTTCTGGATGCTGATTGTAGCTCTTACAGCATCAGTTAGTGGGCTTGTTGTCTGCCTCAGGCTTTGTTCACGGAGATCCTCCAGCTAGTTGGTGGTGTGTGCGCATGAGCAGAGGCTTCCTGCCAATCCCCCATGAGTAGTAGAGCTCCCATGGTGTGGACTCCATGAAAGCCTTGCCCCAGGCAGCATGCTTACAAAGGAGGGTGGGCCCTGCAGGACAGAGGACCATTCCCCCTGTGGAATGGCCTCAGAGATCCACCTCCCTCTCTGGCCAGCTGCTGGGGCTGTGGGTCCTAAGCATCATGGCTGACTCAGTAATAGACACAGGGTGAGGCGACTCCAGTAGCTGTTTTGACTGGTCTAATCCAGCCTGAGATCATCCTTGCATGAGCCCTCTGCCAAGATTATTTTTGTTTCTTTTATGATCTTTTCATTAGTGGCTCCTACAACACTAACCACAATCCATAAATACATCATCTGTTTGAAGCCCATCTGTACATTAATTGCCCTCCTTATTCACAAAATATCCACTCTCCACCCAAGCCCCTGGCCTCAGCTCCTCATTTTCCGCCCCTCAATGCCCGCCACCCATCCCTCATCAATCCTTGGAAATGTACTAATTCTTTTGTCATATTTTCACCCACCTTTCTTTTGAGTTCAATGAAGATCCTTGTAATCGGTTCCCACTTTCCATCCTGCCCTTCCTCCACCCTCCCAGTATCTCCACTCATAACACTGGTAAACGGCCCATCCACTCTGGATTCCCCGTGTTTGAAATTCCTATCGGTACTAGAATACCTTCTCTAGTTTGGCCAGATTAGTATGGTAGAACTGGGATCATGATAGTGGGGCAAGAGAAAGCATTAAGAACTAGAGGAAAGTTGTGTTTTTCTTTGCTGTCTCATACCCTGTATTCTTTAATCTCCACTCTGAGATCCTTCTGTAAGGGGATGTCCAGTGCACTGCAAATAGGTTTTGGGTCTATACCCGGCAGTCCCCTCTCATTCTCCATGATAAGATTTTTTTGTTCTCATGATGCCTGTTGCCTTATCCCTTTAAAACTTTGTGATCACACAGGCTGGTATGCTTTCTCCATGTGGGCTCTGTTGCTTCAGAGCCAGATGGCTGTTTCTTTACCCTCAGGCCTTTAAGACCCCACACGCTATATCTTTAGGTAGCTGGACACCATCGGCTTTCTTCACCACATTTGCTTATGCAGCCGCTTTGTGGTCAGTGATTGTGTAGGGAAGGTGAGCATCTTAGAATGCCAATTTAATAGAACAGTGTTATTGCAATGAGGGAGTCCTTCAGCGGAGGCCCTATGTCCATCTGCTACCTTAATACTAAATCTATAAACATATGGACATAGATCTATTTCCCCATGCCCCTTTGTAAATATATGTACATATGTACATGCCTTTATTTAGACGTCTATAACTGGCCCTTGCTTCCCAGCTCACTCTTCTATACTCTTTGATTTTCCTCTTGTGCCCACTGACATGCTCAGTCTTCCTTTGGGTTTCAGTAATTCCTCTTGGTTACATTACCTTTGATCACGCCCTACCAGGCCTCCTACATCCCCCTCACTACCGTTTTCCATCACTTGTTGTACCCTTGTCTCTGGGTTTCTTTACACCACTTCCTTTCCCCCCACCGTGCTCACTCCCATGCCCAATGGAAAGGGCCGGTCACATGTTTACTCCTCCAGATTGTTCATCCAGCCTCTCTTAATTAGACAGACCTGTAAAGGTAATAACATGCACAAAACAAGACTGAGCTAAACCAAGCAGCAAAAAGAAAAAAAAAAACAAACAAAAATGAAAACAAAACCCAACCCAAATCCAATGACACTAAAAGAAAAACAACACTAACCAGAAAGAAAAGTACAAGGACTGTGTGGTGAACTTTAGGAGTGTTTTCCAGTCCAGTCTGTGGGGGCACCGAACCCTGACCACAAAGTCCACCTTTGGCATTCCCCGGGGACTTTGATGCTCCGTTTTCTTACTCTTCCGCTGCACTCTCTTAGTGTCATGCATCGAAGTGGCAGGATCAGTTCGGGCGCAGTTCCCACACTGTGTGTCCAGTGTTGTCCCCTCTAAGGCTATGGGTCTTTGAGGGACGTTTCTCATCGTGGGGCTGCCCATGTGGTCTTCTCTGTGGATTGGCTTCTCTGATTGGGAACATCATCCTCAAGGTGTATTGGGCCAGGATGTGCTCCATTCTCCCCTCCTCCCCCTTGTTCTGCCCTGTGTTCTCTGATCAGATATGTCCCTCTCCGCGAGCTGCAGATCCGGTGCCATCCTGTGAAATACAATCTTTTGGGGCTGCAAGGATGTGGGGGGGTGGGTATCAGCTCAGATCTTTTGAGAGTCCAGGAGATATTGACTGCTCGATGGGCACAGTTCTGTGGGGCACCGTGCTCTTGGTCCAGACGCTGGTTGTGAATATGACTTTGTTGTTAACCAGTTGTGTGTCTCTGGGTCAACTCCCGTGTGTTTTTGAGTGAGTTTTCTAATCTGCAAAGTAAATGTACAGGATTATCCAGACTCCCATGTCAGCAAGTTATCGAGAGGGGTTAATCAGAGACTGTTTCATATAGTGTGTACCTGCGCGCCGCATTCTAGACCTGCGATGGCAATTATGAGCTCAGGATAGAGATGGTGTCCAGCAGGTAACATACGTGGCTCCATATTGAAACAGGAAGCCCACTGTGGAGATTTGGTCCTTCCGTTGATGGCCACTGGCCACCTAGTCTTTTCCTGCTATAACTGCTTCACTGGCTCAGCAGCTGAGCCAGAAGCCAGTGATATCATAACCAGGTGGCTAACTGGGCCAAAGGGCTGATAGATATTTGTTATTTTGTTGTCTTGGGAAACCCACCTACCCTCCATGCAAACCTTCTGGTGTGAGTTATCTGTGGAAGGAATCATAGGCTCACAGTAATTCACATCTTTCTTCTTGAAAATGTGCCCATATTCCTTTCTGAACCTGACAAGGTGGCCCCTGTGTCCACCAAGAAATTTACTGCCTGGCCTCCTACTTGGAGAGTTAGCCTGGGCTTTTGGCGGCGAAGTGAAACAGAGCCCTGACCCCTTCATTGAGCTTCTTCAAGCATTATTGTCTCTTGCTTGGGTCTTTCTACGTGCAGATGAGGCCCATCCACTCTAGTGGAGGGTCGTGCACCTCTCCTGGGGTTTTCAAGGCAATGATTTTTCCAGTGTCCTTCTTTCCTGCAGTAGGCACATTGGTCCTTCCCCATGGCTTGGCGGTGCCCACAGGTTAGTCTCTCCGTGAGTGGGCCATGCTCTCCTTTTCCTGAGTCTCTGGGGTATCTCATGGCAATTACGATTATTTTAGCTAGCTTCTTTGTCTCTCTCGTGCTAGGGTCATCTCTGTTGTTATACACTCAATGAGCCACTTATACCAAATCGCTAAGATTTTTCCCTTCAAACCCTTCCCACTTCTTTGTCATGTCTGAGGCAGACTGACTGAGTAATAAAGGCAATACTTATTGCCCTCCTGTTTTCAGTGCCTCCGGGCCGTTAGGGGTATAAAGCCCGTAGGCTTCCCTCAGCCACTCTAGAAAGGCAGGCGGATATTCTCTTATAGGAACCTGAAAATTCTCACTGACCTTAGATAAATTCATAGGTTTCCTAGCTCTTCTGCAGAGGGTCATGTAAGAGCAATGGTTGATACCTGGTAAAGTCCTCTGGGCCTTGCTAGGAATTGAGATCCCACATTGTTGGTGTAGTGGCCAAAAGAGTTTCTCTCAAGTGGGGAGTGCCCGCTCGCTGACCATCAGGTTCACTGACTGCTTACTGGGCCTCTGTCTGGAAGGGCTACCCTCCTCCGTTGTGAACAGCACCTGGAGAAGTTGTTGGCAAGCATTCCAGGTGGGCTGATGAGTATGGAAGTCATACCAGTACTAGTGTGTGTGGGGGGATGCTTGTAAGGGGTGGGGGTGAGTTTGGGGGGTCGGTGGGGGAGGGAGTGACTCAATAAGGGCCTGTTAGAAGTTTTCTATTTCTGGACCCTAGAAACCTTATAGGGCGGGGGTTGAAAGAAAGGGTTTGAAGCCAGCTCTCCCACTCCCAGAGTTCTCCTGCAAAATGGGATAAAGCCGATTAGGGGAGAGTGATGGGGAGGGGAGGGGAGAGGAGAGGTGGGGGAGTGATGGGGGAGGGGAGGGGTGAGGGAGGGGAGGGGTGGGGGAGGGTGATGGGGAGGGATGGCCTCCACCTATGTGGTTTTGGGAACTTGGACCGTTTGTTTTTCCGGTCCTTCCATGTTTCCTGAAACCTTGGAAACAAGGGCCCTTTCTTTGTGGGAGGGAGTAAGTCTTTTATATTTGCAGGCTTCTTAGTGGCAATGTCAGCCCACACTTGAAGTAACGGGATCAGATCGGGATATCCTGGTTCCCTTTAACCATAACTATGAACTCTTAGTAATAGGGGATGGGAAAACTAGTCTTGCGTGGGTCAATCAGGGACTCCTTCTGCCCCATCACTTTTAAACAAATTGTAGAGTCTCCAAGCTTTTGGGTTGAAACCACATCCTCTTGGTGAATGCCGAGGGCAGGGGTCCTCAAACTACAACCTGTGGGCCACATGCAGACAGCCGAGGACGTTGATCCTTTCTGCCGGGTGTATGTGCCCCATTTATTTTTTTTTGAACTTCAAATCAAGATGTGCAGTGTGCACATGAATTTGTTCGTAATATTTGTTTTTTTAAACTATAGTCTTTCCTTCAAAAGGCCTGAGGGATAGTGAACTGGCCCCCTGGGTAAACAGTTTAAGGACCCCTGCCCTAAGGTATCCTGGACTTAGGGGTTATTAATCTCCCAGCCCTGAAACATCCCTGAACATTCTACCCGTTGTAGGAGGCACCATGGGAATTTGGACCCCGGGTAATTTACAAGCCTTTACTCCAATTGAACCCAAGAAAATTCAAAATGACTTAGGCAGTTACTCTATTTTGGTCACTTTTGACTCATCCTGCACTAGCCCATTATTTCCATTTAACTCTATAACGCGAAGCATGATGTTTTCATAACATTAAAAAATGTATATATTAATACATATATATATTTATAACTATGAAAGTCCACAACAAAAAGAAAATTTTTTCCCAAAATTAAAATTGAAGCGTTATAGTGTTAAAAAGAAGGATGGGTCTTATCAACGGGTCCAAGACCTTAGCATCATAAATGAATCAGTGATCAGACTGCACCTAGTAGTGCCCAAACCTGTGCCCTCCTAGGGGAAAGTGTGAATGCTTTCATCCCTCTTCCTGTACTTCCAATGAACAAACACACATGTCTGGTAATCCTAAGATTATTTTTGTTTCCTGTGACACTCACCTAATTTCAAGGCCACTGCCACCTCACAAGCTTAGCCTTGTCATAGTCAAACTGTTCACCTTTTAGACCGTTTGTTTTTCTCAGAAGTTATCGGGTGATTAAAGCTTCTGAACCAAGTGTGCCAGGTCCACGACTACCATCTCCTGGACCACCTCAACCTTATCCATCCTGGATAAAGTTGCCCTCAATGGACAACCCCTCCCAGCAGTGTAGGAAGGGTATGGACCCAAAGCCCCACCTCGCCCCTTTTGCCAGCAGGAAGCAGCTAGAGATGTCGTCGCCCAGTACCCCCAAAGATTTGGGTCCATATCTCTTCAGGGGGGCAAATGTTAGGTAGCTATACTAGGGACTGGGGCATCCGTTATGCATGCCCATAGGGCCAAGATAAGAGCCCAGTTAGGAGAGGCACCCTGTGCATGCTCAGAGGTCCAGATTTCTGGCCATGAAGGGGAGGTCACCTGGGTGGTTCCTGTACCTGGATTGACCAATCTAGGCCATGTAAATTCAATTCAGCCACTGGGGTCGGCCAGACTTGCCCACCACGCCTCCCTACGCTCATAAAACTCTCTTGAGTGCAGACCAGGCTTCTGCATGATTTCTCTCTCACTCAGGAAGGCTCTTTGGAGGCAGCTGTGCTGCACATGAGTGGCTGGTGGATACTGTTCAGATGCATGGCTTTCTGCTTGCAAGGGTTTTTGTCTCAGCTGACTGTAAGGGAGGAGGTAGTACGTCTGGATCACAGAGTATCCATGTCCACAAAGGAGGCTGCTCATTCCACAGTCCTGGAAGTGCTTTATGAAAACCCTCTGCTTTGCAATGTCACTCCTTGTAGATTAGAGTGGGAGGGGCTGGGACCAAGGTATGCTGCCTCTTACTCCCAGTTGCAGGTTTCTGGATGCTGATTGTAGCTCTTACAGCATCAGTTAGTGGGCTTGTTGTCTGCCTCAGGCTTTGTTCACGGAGATCCTCCAGCTAGTTGGTGGTGTGTGCGCATGAGCAGAGGCTTCCTGCCAATCCCCCATGAGTAGTAGAGCTCCCATGGTGTGGACTCCATGAAAGCCTTGCCCCAGGCAGCATGCTTACAAAGGAGGGTGGGCCCTGCAGGACAGAGGACCATTCCCCCTGTGGAATGGCCTCAGAGATCCACCTCCCTCTCTGGCCAGCTGCTGGGGCTGTGGGTCCTAAGCATCATGGCTGACTCAGTAATAGACACAGGGTGAGGCGACTCCAGTAGCTGTTTTGACTGGTCTAATCCAGCCTG
Source organism: Tenrec ecaudatus (assembly GCF_050624435.1). Lineage (NCBI taxonomy): Eukaryota > Metazoa > Chordata > Mammalia > Afrosoricida > Tenrecidae > Tenrec > Tenrec ecaudatus. The sequence continues at coordinate 161,626 of NW_027457587.1, read as the reverse complement.
AGATCATCCTTGCATGAGCCCTCTGCCAAGATTATTTTTGTTTCTTTTATGATCTTTTCATTAGTGGCTCCTACAACACTAACCACAATCCATAAATACATCATCTGTTTGAAGCCCATCTGTACATTAATTGCCCTCCTTATTCACAAAATATCCACTCTCCACCCAAGCCCCTGGCCTCAGCTCCTCATTTTCCGCCCCTCAATGCCCGCCACCCATCCCTCATCAATCCTTGGAAATGTACTAATTCTTTTGTCATATTTTCACCCACCTTTCTTTTGAGTTCAATGAAGATCCTTGTAATCGGTTCCCACTTTCCATCCTGCCCTTCCTCCACCCTCCCAGTATCTCCACTCATAACACTGGTAAACGGCCCATCCACTCTGGATTCCCCGTGTTTGAAATTCCTATCGGTACTAGAATACCTTCTCTAGTTTGGCCAGATTAGTATGGTAGAACTGGGATCATGATAGTGGGGCAAGAGAAAGCATTAAGAACTAGAGGAAAGTTGTGTTTTTCTTTGCTGTCTCATACCCCGTATTCTTTAATCTCCACTCTGAGATCCTTCTGTAAGGGGATGTCCAGTGCACTGCAAATAGGTTTTGGGTCTATACCCGGCAGTCCCCTCTCATTCTCCATGATAAGATTTTTTTGTTCTCATGATGCCTGTTGCCTTATCCCTTTAAAACTTTGTGATCACACAGGCTGGTATGCTTTCTCCATGTGGGCTCTGTTGCTTCAGAGCCAGATGGCTGTTTCTTTACCCTCAGGCCTTTAAGACCCCACACGCTATATCTTTAGGTAGCTGGACACCATCGGCTTTCTTCACCACATTTGCTTATGCAGCCGCTTTGTGGTCAGTGATTGTGTAGGGAAGGTGAGCATCTTAGAATGCCAATTTAATAGAACAGTGTTATTGCAATGAGGGAGTCCTTGAGCGGAGGCCCTATGTCCATCTGCTACCTTAATACTAAATCTATAAACATATGGACATAGATCTATTTCCCCATGCCCCTTTGTAAATATATGTACATATGTACATGCCTTTATTTAGACGTCTATAACTGGCCCTTGCTTCCCAGCTCACTCTTCTATACTCTTTGATTTTCCTCTTGTGCCCACTAACATGCTCAGTCTTCCTTTGGGTTTCAGTAATTCCTCTTGGTTACATTACCTTTGATCACGCCCTACCAGGCCTCCTACATCCCCCTCACTACCGTTTTCCATCACTTGTTGTACCCTTGTCTCTGGGTTTCTTTACACCACTTCCTTTCCCCCCACCGTGCTCACTCCCATGCCCAATGGAAAGGGCCGGTCACATGTTTACTCCTCCAGATTGTTCATCCAGCCTCTCTTAATTAGACAGACCTGTAAAGGTAATAACATGCACAAAACAAGACTGAGCTAAACCAAGCAGCAAAAAGAAAAAAAAAACAAACAAAAATGAAAACAAAACCCAACCCAAATCCAATGACACTAAAAGAAAACAACACTAACCAGAAAGAAAAGTACAAGGACTGTGTGGTGAACTTTAGGAGTGTTTTCCAGTCCAGTCTGTGGGGGCACCGAACCCTGACCACAAAGTCCACCTTTGGCATTCCCCGGGGACTTTGATGCTCCGTTTTCTTACTCTTCCGCTGCACTCTCTTAGTGTCATGCATCGAAGTGGCAGGATCAGTTCGGGCGCAGTTCCCACACTGTGTGTCCAGTGTTGTCCCCTCTAAGGCTAAGGGTCTTTGAGGGACGTTTCTCATCGTGGGGCTGCCCATGTGGTCTTCTCTGTGGATTGGCTTCTCTGATTGGGAACATCATCCTCAGTCATTTTAATGGAGGTGTTGTGAAGGGTGTGGGTTCAGCAGCCACACACTGCCTCATCTCGCCTCCTCGTTGATAGGCTGTGTACCCTTATGTGAGTTGTTTAACCTCCTACCAAGCTAGTGAGAGCACTACTTTTATTAGCTTCATTTTACCGAGGCTGTGAGAGGTCAGGGGAGCGAAGGCTTACAGATTGCCAGGCATATAATATGCTAATGATAGTCAAGATATATAACTAAGCATTTCTCTGTTCTTGGTTCTGTCAGTACCTGGTGTGGCCACAAAGGAGAAACCTGGTTTCCTGCTATTTTGAGCATCTAATGTGAATGGCAGGAGATAAGTCACATGCTAATGAACCCTTGTTGTGTAGTGGTTAAGCATCCTGGGCCCGGCTATCAAAAGATATAGTGTCCAGGGTCTTAAAGACTGGAAGATAAACAAGGGGCCATCTAGCTAAGAAACAACAAAGCCCACATGGAAGAAGCCACCAGCCTATCTCGACATGATCGCTGAAGACAAAGCGGGTGCATAAGCAAATGCGGGCATGTTTTCCTGATGTGCACTCACCCTTTACATAAAACTCTCTCTTATACATACGCGTTTCTGTGGATTTGTTTCGCTAAGGCACCCAGACTAACATAAGCAGCATGGAACGCATTTAAGAAGCCTAGATAAAGGCAGGGCAGGATATTTGGAGGGACTGGATCCAGAATTAGAGAGGAAGGGGTCCTGGAGGTGAAACGGGCTGCTAGCTCCCTGTCCCAAGGGGGACAATGAGACTGCTGGCTCCCATGAAGATTTACAGTCTTGAAAACTCCATATAGGGTCACTGTGGTTGGAATCCACTGGACGGCAGTGGCCTTTTGGGATTGAAGGTGGAAGCCACGAACGGCTTCCTGCCATTGAGCCAAAGAGCCTGCGGGGAGTGTGTGAACTTCTGGAATACAGCGAACAACCTCTGCACATCTGCTTTTCGTGCTGCCCAAGTCATGCATTGACATTTGTCCAAAAGTGAACCATCACAGCTGCTCTCTCAGGAAGCTGGGGGCTGAGCCCGCTGGTTCCACTCCGTCAGCATTTCTGGTCCGGGTACCTGCCCTCTGCCCCAGCACAGGCAATGGGCTTTTGGAAGCAGTGCTCCCTGGGTAGTGGGTGTGATTTGGCTCCTCTGGCCTAACATGATGAATGCTGAGAGGGGGTGGATACTAGGGGGTTAAGCTCCCTGACCTTTCCCTAGCCCAGGGGAAAACTTACTATTTAAAGTAAGTTTTAGACAGAATCTTTAGAAAGATAAATTGTTTACTTAATGTACACAATTACTCCCCAACACATCTGTTTTGTGTCTGCTCAACTCAACCTCATAGGCTATGGATGACCTTGAGCAAGTTTTTAAAGTCACAATGGGTTTCTACCAGGATTGAGAGTTCAGCTCTCTCAACTCTCCAACTGGTTATTAGCACCATAGTCTCATTTCTATTTATGGATTTACTTTGTTTGAGGGAAAAAAGACTCCCAATTCAACTATATTTTATTAGGAACTCCTTTGCTATGTTTTACACAAGAAAAAGGCACAAACCGCTGTTCTGGATGAAGGAGAGCATCCGCATGAGGCCCCAATGGTGTCGGAAGGACCCACAGCCACAGTTACTTAAATAAAATGACACCCATTCTGTCCTGCTGACTCTGACTCATAGTGACTCTGTGTAGGGATCCTGAAGTTGCTACCTTTACAGGAAGCAATAACCTCATCTTTCTCCTGTGGAATGACTAGTGGCTTTGAACCAGCGACCTTGCTGTTAATAGTCCAACACTATCCAGCATCACCACCTGAGCTCCTGAAAGCTTAAATGAGACATGGAAAACAAACACCTTTGTCACAAAACTGTCCCTGAAGACGGATCAATTCATGGAGTTGCGGGAGGGCCTGTGAGAGCATGAGCGGGACCTTCATTGGGATGTGCACACGACCGTATATCGCTGAGTCTGGCCCGGGGAGTGGACGCAAGCACACTGCCTGATGGACAAGCTTTCTACTGCCAGTCGGCAGTAGGAAAGAACTCAATGGTGGCTGAATGTGTGGCCCCTCAAAATGGATTTAGGGTCTCCACATAGACTCTCACTGTGAGCCACAGCCTATTGCTCAAAATTTAAGCTCAAATATGACTTAAATGCCTAACATTCTGTTTCCTTAAACTAGAGTACTGCCAGGATCAACTAGAGGCCTGGATGACCTATCAGGTCTGAACAACGATCTCAAATCACTTCACATGATCCATTCCACCAGTCATGTCACCAGTCACACCTCCTCACTTACCCATTCCAGAGACGGTGCCTGTATAACCTATCGACTAACACATTCCCACATGTCGTGATTATGAAACCAACCATCATGCTGGAATAAGGACCAATCACGATGTAAGGGGCAGGGTCAGTCGGAAAGCAAGATAGGGGCTGAGGGGAGCCAAGAGGGTCCGGTCACTCAATCCCTAAACCTGATCTAATGTCACTAGACTGGGGTCTTCCTCACATCTCAAGGGCACCCGATTCATGATTGAAGTGAATTGTGTTTATTCAATCTTTGTTCTGCTTGCCGTCCTGCTATGCTGCCTCCTCTTCTTGCTTTATGTGTGTGGCTCCCTCTGTTGTGGTGACAAATGGCTTGAGAGGGATTTGACATAGGGAGAAAGCCCACCCACATCAACTGTCACCAGAAGCAGACACTAAGTTCATTTCTCTCACCTCACAGAACTATGCACATCAGACACTGGTAGAGCTGCCCGGAAGGGGAACCCTTAGTGCAGTGGTTCTCACCCTGTGGGTTGCGACCCCTTTGGGAGTCATATGACCCTTTCACAGGGCTCGTCCAATTCATAACTGCAGCAAAATTACAGTGATGAAGTAGCAAGAAAATCATTTAATGGTCAGGGGGTCACCACAACAAGAGGACCTGTATTAGGAAGGTTGAGAACCACTGCCTGAGTGTGCTTAGGACTTTGCTGCCCTCAGGGTCACCAGACATTCCTGAAGGCAGAGTCACTGCAGGAAGCCCTTCTGGGAAATGCCCTGAAGCCAGGTCTCAACCAACTCCATCCACCCTCACCCTCCTAGATCCTAATCATAGGCCGCTTGGAAATGCTCTCTGCCACTTCAAAGACTGTAAGTCCATGGGAGCAGAAAGCCTCCTCTTTCTCCCTTGGAGTGGTGGCTGGTGAGTTCAAACTGCTCACCTTCTGGCTAACAAAACCCACAGACCAGCTCCCCCTGAGCTCAGTTTGGTTTGCCGCACAGCACACATTGTTGGGAACCTTCTGAAGTAGCTGTGCCATGTGCAGGTTGGGGGATTTCGCACAAGATGCAGAATTCCACCCTCTTTTGGCAAAAATAATTTTTGCAATAGCCTTGTATTCTCTTCTGGATCTGAGTAGCAGCTACTCTCATGCAGTCCTAGCATATACATGCATGCACAGTCCTCCCAACTCCCTAAGGTCTTATGCCGAGTCTGCTCCATGCTTTCCTGTGTCCTATGTGGTGCTGTAGGCACCCAAGGCATGGGCTCTGCAGCCTGGGTTCAAATCTCTCCTTTCCACTTCCTCACTGTGTGGTCATAGGCTCATGACTTTATCATCCTGTGCCACTGATTTTTCATCTGTAAAATGAGGCAAGAATAGAGTCCACACATAGGCTTCTTAAGTGAAATAATTGAATTATTATATACAAAAAGCTTAGAACATTGCTCGGCATCTTGCAAATACTGTTAGGTAGCTTAGCATAGGGACTGGGTCATCCATTACATATGCTCAGGTTCAAACTTCCGGCCAGGAAGGGGTGGTACACCTAGGTGGGTGTTACACCTGGATTGGCCCATCTGGGCCAGGTGAATTCAATCCAGCCAATGGGGTTGACCAGGACCATCAACCATGCCTCCCTATGGAGGAATTGAAAAGGCAGGATCTTGACCTCTCCGATGTCTCCCTTCACCCACTTTTCTGTTGTCCGTCCCCCAGGGAGGAGGTCACATGTAGATACTTGTAATCGGTTCCCTCTTTCCAAACCACCCTCCCGCTACCCTCCCAATATCACCACTCACAAATTATCAAGGTTTCTTGAGGGATGGGGGAGCGGGGAGGAAGGGGTAAAAATGAGGACTTGATTGATGCCAAGGGCTTATGTGGAGGCAAATGTTTTGAGAATAATGAGGGCAGTGAGTGTACAATGTGCTTTACACAATTGATGTATGTATGGATTGTGATAAGAATTGTATGAGCCCCTAATAAAACGATTTCAAAAAAAAAGAAAAGAAAGAAAAGGCAGGATCCTGGAGCCCACGTAGTGACTTTCTCTCCAGCAGCTTCTAGGCAAGCTGTGCAGGGGTGAGGGGCCCTGAGGTGCCTGTGTAAACCTGAAACTTCTTCTCTCAAAAAACTCACTTGGATCACAATCCAGGCTGCGGAGTGAATTTTTCTCTCGCGAAGCCAAGGACTGAGGTATATTTCTCCCACGAGAGATCTAACAATAGTATCTCTTATTATATCATTAGGAGCCCTGGTGGTGTAGTGGACTATGCATTAACCTGCTAATCGCAAGGTCAGGGGTTTGAACTGACTAGCCCGTCCGTGGGAGAAATATGAGGTTGTCTATTTCTGTAAGGCAATGGTTCTCAACCTTCTGAATGCCGCCACCCTTTAATACAGTTCATGTTGTGGTCACCTGCAACCATAAAATTATTTTCATTGCTACTTTATAACTGTAATTTTGCTATCGTTATGAATTGGATGACCCCTGTTAAAGGGTTATTTGATCCCCAAAGGGGTCGCGACCCACAGGTTGCGACCCCTGCTGTAAGGATTTAAAGTCTCAAAACCCCAAAGGGGCAGATCTTTGTCCTATTGGGAGTCAATAAAATGGTAGTTAGGTTTTTTTCTGCATCAGTATCAGATTCTGGTGGCAATCTCAGTCATCCTGCATTGTGGTCTGGTTTGAACTCCGGAAATGACTGCCCTGGTTTGAGGTGAGGGCCACGGTGCTTCAGTGGTAGACCTCTCATCGTCTTTCACCGGGAAGACCCGGGTTTGATTTGCAGCCAATGTGCCCCAGACTGTCAGTGAAGGTTTGTGTGTTGCTACGACACTGAGGCTTCAGTGGTGTTTCCAGACTGAAACAGAATAATGAAGAAAGACCTGATCATCCCCATCCACACATTGACCTATGGCCCACCACTGTTGGCTTCCTCTCCCAGTCCTGATGGTAGCACAGATTGGCACAGTTTGCTCCACTGCCCATGAGGTGCCCATGAGAGGCTGAGTCGACAACCACAGTCAAGATCAACAGCTTAAACTCCATTCTGGGTCTATGGAAACAAGAACAACCTTCTGAAATGAGGTCACATTGCTATTTGGGACTGGGAGGATGCCTTTGTGATATGGATTGCACTCTGGATCCCGAGGGGGACTTTTAAACACAGCCACATAGCAGCTCCGGAAATTGTCATAGTGAGAAGGCAGGTTAAAAAAAAAAGCTTTTACTGGCTTGCTCAAAGGAGGCTGCGGGTAGATTGTGGGGTGGAAAACTCCTCTGGAAATGAAAAGTTTTTTTCCTTACATATGCATCATTTCTTCTGGTCCTGAAAGAAAACACAAAGCAGACGAGAGAAGGAAACGGAGACTAGCAGTCATCTTGTTGGTATTCCCACAGCACCCCCTCCTTAAGCACTTGCTGCCATCTCATCCAACTCCACTCAGTGTATTTCCACCCGGCAATGATGCAGAAATGTCTGCGCACTCCAGTTTGATTGTAGTCGGGCAACGTTTATGGCTTTGACGTTCAACTGAGCATGGCAGGACGTCTAGAAACAATTATAACCAGCACCTGCTCTGTCTGTGCTGTGGGCAGGCAGTGACGGATTCCCAGCCTCCGGAACACTAGTGTTCCCTCCCAGCTCAGGATAATGACGGTGACACTCGGCCCCCTTGTTGTCTGGGGAGCTCAAGGAGCTCTCCTCTGAAACCTCAACTTATGGGCATTTCTTTAAGTGAAGACATCAAATTAGTGACTGGAAAGGAAGGCGTAGGAGATGATTATTGGCCACAAGACAAGCCTCAACCGCCTCCAGAGAGCATGTCTCCTAAGTGCCAAGTCGGCGGCGACAGCTCGGGGGCCCTGGGTCACTGGGTGGTGTTGAGCGGGGACTCTGGGGCCCCGGCGTGGGACGCTGGCGGGTGCAAGTTCAAGAGGGTCAGGGGATGATGCCTCCCCACGCCCCTGCCCTCCCCCAGCAAGGGCGCTCTGGGATGCTGGGTCCTTGAGGCCCCGGTTGGCGGGGCCGCCCACGGTCAAGGCTTCGGGCACACGCGCGGGTGTGCTGAGGCCTGCGCCGTGCAGGGGTCTGGGCTCAGGCAGGTGGTCGCGGCGGCTCCGCGGGCGGGCGGGCGCCCAGCAGGACGACCGACGACCCCCGGCGGGTCGCCGGCACCCAGCGCCCGGGCGTAGAGGCGGGCGGGGGGGCTGTGCTCCGTCGCCGCCAGGGCCCCCTCCCTCCGCGCCCCCCCCGCGCCAGGTGAGCCTGGACTGGGCCTCGGCGGGCCGCGGGGCTGCCCTCTCGCCGCCCTCCAGCGCCCCCTCGGGGCCGGGCCGCGCCAAGCCGGGCGGCCGCCGGCCGAGGCTGGGGGTTGGGAGGGGCGGGGGTCGCGGGCGGGTCGCTCGTTCGGCCGCTGGCGGGGGGGCGGGGGCCGGCTCGGCTTGCCCTGGCGGCGGTGGTGCCGTGAGGAGGAGTCCGCGCTCCTCTGTGGCGGCGGCGGCGGCCGGCTCCAGGCCGGGTTTTGGCGCCGCCCGCCTGCTGCCTCCTGGGGGCTCCTGAACTCCAGCCCCCTCTCTATCAGCCTCTCACTCCATCTCAATATGTCTCAAGATGGCGGCCAATGTGTGATCGATGTTTCAATATTGGAAGCGCTTTGATTTACAGCAGCTGCAGGTCAGGCTTCTCCTCTCTCGGCCTCTCGCTCGGGGGTGGGGGCTGCGGGCGGTCGCGGCCTCCCCGGGGGCGCCGGGCTGCCTTGCGGCCAGGGGGCCGCGGCGGAGGGGAGGAGGTGGGTGCCGGGGAAAGCGGGGCCGACTCGGGGACAAGTCCCTCTCACTCCCCGGCCCCCATTGATAACTCGCTTGATCGGAAATTGATCCTCTTTGTTCAATTCATCGATCAGCCCAAGATGGCGCTGGGAGCCGCCGCCGCCACCGCTGCCCTTCGTGTCTGCCCCCTCCCCTGGCGCCCCCCCCCGGCCCCGAGCCGCCGCCGCGGGACCGGGGAGGGGGCGGCACCGGGCGCCCGCGGGGTGCGCAAAAAAAACAAAAAAAAAAGAACTTGAGGAAAGTTGTGTTTTTCTTTGCTGTCTCATACCCTGTATTCTTTTATCTCCTCTCTGAGATCCTTCTGTAAGGGGATGTCCAGTGCACTGCAAATAGGTTTTGGGTCTATACCCGGCCGTCCCCTCTCATTCTCCATGATAAGATTTTTTTGTTCTCATGATGCCTGTTGCCTTATCCCTTTGAAACTTTGTGATCACACAGGCTGGTATGCTTCCTCCATGTGGGCTCTGTTGCTTCTGAGCTAGATGGTTGCTTCTTTACCTTCAAGCCTTTAAGACCCCACACGCTATATCTTTTGGTAGCTGGACACCATCGGCTTTCTTCATCACATTTGCTTATGCAGCCGCTTTGTGGTCAGTGATCGTGTAGGGAAGGTGAGCATCGTTTAATGCCAATTTAATAGAACAATGTTCTTGCAATGAACGAGTCCTTGAGCGGAGGCCCTATGTCCATCTGCTACCTTAATACTAAATCTATAAACATATGGACATAGATCTATTTCCCCATGCCCCTTTGTAAATATATGTACATGCCTTTATTTAGACATCTATAACTGGCCCTTGCTTCCCAGCTCACTCTTCTATACCCTTTGATTTTCATTTTGTGCCCACTGTCATGCTCAGTCTTCCTTTGGGTTTCAGTAATTCCTCTTGGTTACATTACCCTTGATCACGCCCTACCAGGCCTCCTGCATCCCCCTCACCACCGATTTCCATCACTTTTTGTTCCCTTATCTCTGGAGTTCTTAACACCACTACCTTTCTTCCCACCTCCCTCTCTCGCATGTCCTCCAGGATGTGCTAGTTCCGTTTTTTTTTCTCCTCCAGATTGTTCGTTCAGCCTATCTTATTTAGACAGACCTGTAGAGGCAATAACATGCACAAAAACAAGAAAGAACAAAACCAAGCAGCAAAATAAACAAAACAACAAAAATCCAATTACAATAAAAGAAAACAAAGGTCAACAAGATAGAAAAGCTCATAGATAGTTTAAGGACTATGTGTTGGCCTTTAGAAGTGTTTTCTAGTCCAGTCTTTTGGGGCACCAAACCCTGACCCTAAAGTCCACCTTTAGCATTTCCTTGGGATCTTGCTGCTCCTTTTACTTGCTCTTCTGCTGTACCCCCTTAGTGTTATGCCTCGGTGTAGCGAGATCAGTTTGGGGGTAATTCCCACACTGTGTCTCCAGTGTTGTCCCCTCTAGGGCTATGGGTCTTTGAGGGACGTTGTGTCTCGTCGTGGGGCTGGCCATGTGGTCTTCTATGTGAACTGACTTCTCTGAGTGGGAACATCATCCTCAAGGTCTGGTGGGACAGGATGTGCTCCACTCTCCCCTTCTCCCCTTCATCTCTGTGTGCTCTGATCAGATAATGTCTCTGTCCAGGAGATGCAAATTCAATGCTATCCTCTGAAATAAAATCTTTGGGAGGGTTGTGGGGAATATCTGCTCAGATCTTTGGTGTGTCCAGGAGAGAGGGACTGCTCGGCTGGGCACAGCCACGAGGGGCTCAGAACTCTGGCTCCAGAAAATGGTTGTAAGTTTGGCTTTGTTTTTAACCAGTTGTGTGCCTCTGGGTCAACACCTGTGTTTTTTTGAGTTAGTTTTCTGATGCGAAAAGTAAAGGTACTCCATTGTCCAGACTCCCATGTCACCAAGTGATCGATAGGGGCTAACCAGAGCCTGATTCAAATAGTGTGGATCTGTTAGGTGCCTTCTAGACCTGGGGTGGCGATTCTGAGCCCAGGACAACAATAATGTCCGAGAGGTGATATAGGTGGCTCCAAATTGAAACAGGAAGACCACTGTGGAGATTTTGTCCTTCCACTGATGGCCACAGGCCACCGCCTCACGTCCTGCAAAAACAGTTTCCATGGCTCAACAGCCAAGCCAGGGGCCAGTGCCATAAAAATCATATGGCTAACTGGGACAAAGGGCAGACAGATATTTTTTATCATGATGTCTTGAGAAACCCACCTAACCTCCATGCAAATCTTCTGGTGTGAGTTATTTTTGGAAGCAATCATATGCTGACAGTAATTCAAATCTTTCCTTTTGACAATTTGCCTGTACTCTTTTCTGAACCTGAGAAGGTAATCCCTGTGTCCACTAAGAAATTGACTGGCTGGCCTCCTACTTGGACAGTTAGCCTGGGATCCTGGGGACCAAGTGAAACAGAGCACTGACACCTTCATTCAGCTTCTTCAAGCATTATTGTCTCTTGCTTGGGATTTTCTAGGTGTGGATGAGGCCCGTCCTCTCTATTGGAGGGTTGTCTGCTTCTCCTGGGGTATTCAAGGCACTGATTTTTCCAATGTCCTTCTTTCCTGCAGTAGGCACATTGATCCTGCCCCATGGCTTGGCGGTGCCCACAGGTCAGTCTCTCCGTAAGTGGGCCATGCTCTCCTTTTCCTGAGTCTCTGGGGTCTCTCATGGCAATTACTAGTATTTTAACTAGTTTCTTTGTCTCTGTCGTGGTAGGATCATCTCTGTTGTTACACACCCGCTGAGCCACTTGTACCAAATCACTAAGATTTTTCCCGTCAAACCCTTCCCACTTCTTTTTCATGTCTGAGGCAGACTGAGTAATAAAGGCAATACTTATTGCCCTCCTGTTCTCGGGGCCTCCAGGCCGTTAGGGATATAAAGCCCGTAGGCTTCCATCAGTCACTCTAAAAAGGCACGCAGACATTCTCTTGTAAGAGCCTGAAAATTCTCACTGACCTTAGATAAATTCATAGGTTTTCTAGCTGTTCCACTGAGGGCCTGCAAGAGAAACTGGTGATACCTGGTTAGGCCTTCTGTGCCTTGCAAGGAGTTTGGATCTCACATTTTTCGTGCAGTGGCAAAAAGAGTTTCCCTCACATGGGGAGTGCCTGCTGTCTGACCATCATGTCCATTGACTGCTTACTGGGCCTCTCTCTGGCAGGGCTACTGTACCTGTGTTGTGAACAGCACCTGGAGAAGTTGCTGGCAATTTCTGGAGGTGGGCTAATGCATATGGAAAACCGTTTCTATCAAGGAATCAGACCTGCTTTGTCAGAAAAAGGGATTTTGTTGATTCCAATTATACAAATCACTGGAATACAAGGGGATATATACCCAAAAAGGGACTCAGGGGTCTTCCCCAGGTGTTGGGGCTGCTTGCCTTGAGTGTAGAATGGCTGCTGCCGAATCATCCTTCTTGGGGGGTGGGGCGGTCGAGATCCCATACCAGCCCTAGTGTATGTTGGGGTGTGGACTCAGAAAGGAGTTATGAGTATTTCTCTCTCTCCAGCCCCATGCACCTGACAGGGTGGCAGTGATAATGAAGGGTCGTAAGCTAGTTCTCCCACTCCCAGAGTCCTCCTGCAAAAAGGAATAAAGACGAGACGGAGGGGTATGGGGAGGGGTTGGGGAAGGGCAGCCTCCACCTTAGTGGTTTTAGGACCTTGGGTCTATTTTTTTTCTGGTCCTGCCATGTTTCCTGAAATCTTGAAACAAGAACCCTTTCTGTTGCAGGAGGAAGTAAGTCTTTTGTTTATGCTGGCTTATTAGTGGCAATGTCATTCCACGCATCAATTTTAGGGATCAGATAGGGATGTCCTGGTTCCCCATAAACATAACTATGAACTCTGAGAAATAGGGGAAGGGAAAACGAGTCTTGCATGGGCAAATCAGGAACTCCTTCTGTCCAATCACCTTTAAACAAATTGCGGAGTCTCCAGGCTTTAGGGCTGAAACTACATTCTCTTTGTGAGCGCCTAGAGCAGGGGTCCTCAAACAATAGCCTGTGAGCCACATGCGGATAGCCGAGGACCTTGATCCTGTCCGCCGAGTGTTTGTGCCCCGTTTGTTTGTGTGTTTTTTTTAAACTTCAAAATAAGGTATGTGCAGGAAGCATAGGAATTTGTTCATAGTTTTATTGAAACGATAGTTCGGCCCTCCAACTGATCAGAGGGACAGTGAACTGGTCCCTGTTTAAAGAGTTTAAGGACCCCTGGCCTAGAGAAATCAGAAATCCGTAGTTCTGGGGAGAGCACTCCTGTTAAGGAGGTTTCCTTTCTAAGCAAGCCCAGACAGTGGCAATTGGATCTCGGTGCACCTCGAAATGTTGTAGCCACTCTCCATTCCCAGAAAGAAAACTACTCCGACCGCTGGCAAGTTCAACAGAAAAAGTTTTTTTTCCTGAGCAGCCCCAGTCTAATTGACCAAAGGTTTTTATACTTTTGCAATGTGCAGGTGTGCAAGCAGGCAGAGTAGAGAAGCAGGGTGTTGCAGTTAGTCATTCTTAGTTGAACAAAGACTGCTCTGGTCGCTCTCGCGAATCTTCTGAGCATCCATATCCTTTGGGACATTCCCTTGGGCACATCTGCACAGCCTACCTCCCCTATATCAGCTAGTTCATTTACAGTTCATAGCTACTTTATTTACTTTACATGGTGCCTTCTGTCAGCTCATAATGGCTTCACTCTTGTCAAGGCTGTTTAAGCTTTTCCCAGAGATCCTATATAGCCGCCATTGTGGCCATGGGGAAACGGGGCCTGTGACCCTGGCCAAGATGGTGCCCACCAGCCCAAACATGTGGAAGGGCACTGCCTAGGGAGCTGGTTGAATAGACCTGGGAGTTAGCCCTGCCTTGTCCTGGGAGCCAAATATTTCCCTTTTCCCCTCCATTCCCTTTCTCCTGGCTTTTCAAACAAGCTGCTTTAGCCCTATAATGCCCAGCACAACATTTTTATAACATTTAATTGAAACTTATCTAGTACCAAACTTATAAATTATCAATGTGACAATTTGGTTACATTTCAAAAACATTGCACGTTTTATATATTTGAATGCCATATATACATATTGATAACTATGAAAGTAAAGAATAAAAATGTTTAAAATTATTTCCTGAATTTAAAACTTGAGGCGTTATAGTGTTAGTGTTCTACCAGTGTAGGTTTGTTCCTTGTTACAGGCTGGTTTTCCTTGGCCCAGGCTTAGGCCAATGGCATATGGAACCCTTCCTGTGTAACTGTTACCTTTAGGCTTTCAGTGTTGCTGCTTAAGGCACTTTTGGGGAAAGCTCTTACTACACAGTTCCACTGCCACGATGTTCCAGACAGAAATTCCAATTCCCTTAAGGTTCCCTGAGCTTCCAGATGCCCCTTCCCTTCAGAGATTTGAGAGTCTGCTCCCGCCAGCAGGAATCTTGGAGGGCCGTGGGGCCATTCCAAGCAGTGGTTCTCCTAGCTTGTCTAGAATAATGGTTGGACTTAAAGTCGACCTCAGTGAGTTGTCTTTGATCCCTTACTTCTTGCTGGGGCATCTTCCTGAGGCAACAGATTCAGGGCAATAAAGGGCTCGCTCTCAAGTGGGGTTTATTGACCTTGAGGCAGCAAGCTCTACATAGCCTTCTTTTGTGCTTTCTAGATGGGACTTAGCAGCTTCATACTCAGGAATTGCCCCCTTGCATGAATCCTGTCCAATTGGGATAGAGTTGACACAGAGGCTAGACAAACAAAAGCTGATACACTATGCAACTTTATTTGAGAAAGGAGAATGGTGGCCAGAGAATGGTACACTTTCCCTTCTAACCCTGATTCACCTGGAACAGTTTTGTAAAGTGATTGGAAAGTGGGCCGAAATGCCAGAAGTTACAGCATTTCTCCTTTTGAGGAGCAGTAGAGACCTTCATCCCCAGTGCACCCAGGAACCCCTAAGGCAGGCATCCTCAAACTGTGGCCCGTGGGGCACATGTGGCCTGACGACATTTATCCCACCCTCAGGGTGTTTTTGCTGCCTCTGCATGTCCTACTTAGTAGCCGATTCGTGCAATGTGCATAGGAATTTGTTCATAGTTTGGTTTTTTTTAACTATAGTCTGGTGCTCCAACGGTCTGAGGGACAGTGAACTGGCCCCCTGTGTAAACAGTTTGAGGACCCCTGCCCTAAGGGATCCTGGACTTAGGGGTTACTAATCTCCCAGCCCTGAAACATCCCTGAACATTCTACCCGTTGTAGGAGGCACCATGGGAATTTGGTCTCTGGGTAATTTACAAGTCTTTTATTCAATTTGAAGCCAAGAAAATTAAAAATGACTCAGACACTTACTTTCTTTTGATCCCTGTTGACTCCCGCTGTAGTATTCCAATATTACAATTTAACGCTATAACGCATGACCTTTTCATTCCATTCAATTAAATGTGTGTGTATAGATAGATAGATAGATAACTATGAAAGTAATTAATGAAAACAAAATTTGTTTGACCAAAGTTAATAATTGAGGGATAATAGGATTAAATAGAAGCATGGTTCTTAGCAGTGGGTCCAAACATTAGGATCATAAATGAAACAGTGATCTCAGTGCACCCAGTAGTTCCCAAACCCTGTACCCTCATAGGGGAAATTGTGGATGCTTTTACTCCCGTGCCTATACTTAGAACGAACAAACACACATGCCTGATAATCCTAAGATTTTTTTTGTTTCCTGTGACACTCACCTAATTTCAAGGGCACTGCCACCTCACAAGCCTAGCCTTGTCTCAGTTAAACTGTTCACCCTTTTGTCCGTTTGTTTGTTTTTCCAGAAGTTCTCAAGTTACCAAGCCCTCTGAACCAAGTGTGCCACCTCTAGGACCACCATCTCCTGGACCACCTCAACCTTATCCATCCTAGACCTGAATGGACAACCCCTCCCAGCAGAGTAGAAAGGGTATGGACCCAAAGCCCCACTTCACCCTTTTGCCAGCAGGAAGGACCTAAAGATGTCGTCGCCTTGTACCCCAAAGATTTGGGTCCATATCTCTTCAGGGTGTAAATTTTAGGTAGCTAGCATAGGGACTAGGTTGTCCATGATACATGCTCAGAGGGCCAAGCTAGCCACCCAGGAAAGAGTGGCACACCGAGCGTGCTCAGAGGTCCAGGTTTCCAGTCAGGAAGGCCAGGTACACCTGGGTGGGTGCTGCACCCACATTGACCCACCTAGGCCAAGTAAATTCAATTCAGCCACTGGGGTCCACCAGGGTTGCCTACCATGCCTCCCTATCTCTCCTAAAACACAATTGGATCACAAACCTGGCTTTGGCGTGAATTCTTTCTCATGCAGAGCCAAGGACCAAGGTATATCTGTCCACAGAGAGAAAAACCTAGGAAAGCTCTTTGGAGGCAGCAGCACTGCACATGAGTGGCTATTGGATACTGTTTAGATGCATGGCTTTCTATTTGGAACTTTTTTTTTGTCTCACCTGAATGGAAAGGAAGAGGTAATACTTCTGGATCACACAGTATCCATGTCCACAAATGAGCTGCTCATTCCACAGTCCTGGCAGTGCCTTTTGAAAACCCTCTGCTTTAGAATGTCACTCCTTGAAGATGGCAGTGGGAGTGGCTGGGGCCAAGTATGCTGCCTCTTACTCCCAGTTGCAGGTTTCTGGATGCTGATTGTATCTCTTACAGCATCAATTAGTGGGCTTGTTGTCTGCCTCAGGCTTTGTTCACAGAGATCCTCCAGCTAGGTGGTGGTGTGTGCGCATAAGCAGAGGCTTCCTGCCAATCCCCCATGAGTAGTAGAGCTCCCATGGTGTGGACTCCATGAAAGCCGTGCTCCAGCCAGCAGGATTACAAAGGAGGGTGGGCCCGGCAGGACAGGAGGGCCATTGCCCCTATGGAATGACCTCAGAACCCCGCCTCCCTCCCTGTCCAGCTCCTGGGACTATGGGCCCTAAGCTTCATGCCTGACTCAGGAATAGACACAGGGTGAGGCAACTCCAGGAGGTGATTTTGCTGATCTAATCCAGCCTGAGATCATCCTTGCATGTGCCCTCTGTCCAGACCTTTTTTTAAATTGTTCATGCAACACTAACCACAATGCATATATACATCGGTTGTGTAAAGCACATTTGTACATTCATTGCCCTCATTATTCTCAAAATATCCACTCTCCACCCCACCCAAGCCCCTGGCCCCAGCTCCTCATTTTTCCCCCTCCATTCGAGCTACCCTTGATAATTTACTAATTATTTTCTCATATCTTGCACTGTCTGATGTTCCTTCACCCACTTTTCTGTTGAGGTTAAATGTAGATCCCTGTATACGGTTTCCGTTTTCCAACCTACCCTCCCTCCACCCTTCCCGAGTCTGCACTCATAACACTGGTCCTCAAGGGCTCATCCACCCTGGATTCCCCATGTTTCCTGTTCCTATCTGTCCAAGTGTACATTCTCTAGTCTAGCCTGATTTGTAAATTAGAATTGGGATCATGATAGTGGGAGATAGGAAACATGTAGGAACTAGGGGAAAGCTGTGTTTCATCGTTATTATCTGGTACCTGTCTTGGTTTATCTCCTCCCTGACACCCTTCTGTTAGGGATGTCCAGAGGACTGTAAATGGGCTTTGTGTCTGTCCCCAGCACTCCCCGCTCATTCGCAATGATAAGATTTTTTTTGTTCTGATGATGCCTGCTACCAAATCTTTTCAAAACCTCATGATCACACAAGCTGGTGTGCTTCTTCCATGTGGGCTTTGTTTCTTCTGAGCTAGATGGGCGCTTGTTTTCCTTTAAGCCTTTAAGACCTCACATGCTATATATTTGATAGCTGGGCACCATTAGCTTTCTTCACCACATTTGCTTATGTACCTGCTTTGTGTTCAGTGATCGTGTAGGGAAGGTGAGCATCATAGAATGCCAATTTAATAGAACAGTATTTTTGCAACGAGGGAGTCCTTGAGCAGTGGCCCAATGTCCATCTGCTACCTTAATACAAAACCTATAAATATAGGGACATAGATCTATTTCCCCATGCTCATATATTTAAATATGTACATGCCTTTTTTTAAACCTCTATAATTGACCCTTGCTTCCTAGCTTGCTTTTCTATTCCCTTTGATTTGCCTCTTGGGCCCACTGCCATGCTCACTTTTCATTTGTGCTTCAGTAATTCAGTAATTCCTCTTGGTTCCATTGGTTCCATTTCCCTTGATCACTCCCTACCAGGCCTCCTACATCCCCCTCACCACCGATTTGCATCACCTGTTCTTCCCTTTTCTCTGGGTTTCTTAACACCACTACCTTTCCCCACACCTCCCTCTCTCCCATGTCTCCCCAGAAGTGTTGGTCCTGTTTTCTCTCCTCCAGATTGTTCGTCCAGCCTATCTTATTTAGACAGACCTGTAGATGTAATAACATACACAAAACAAGACAGAGCAAAACCAAGCACTAAAAGCAACAAAACAACCAAAATCCAATGACAATGAATGAAAACAACTCAACAAGAAAGAAGTGGCTCATCGTTAGTTCAAGGTCGGTTTGTTGGCCTTTAAGAGTGTTTTCCAGTCCAGTCTGTTGGTGTACCAAGTACTGGCCTCAAAGTCATCCTTTGGCATTCCCTGGGTACCTTGATGCTTCGTTTTCTTGCTCTTCTGCTGTACCCCCTTAGTGTTATGCCTCGGTGTGGCAGGATTAGTTCGGGCGCATTTCCCACACTGTGTCTTCAGTGTTGTCCCCTCTAAGGCTATGGGTCTTTGAGGGGTGTCTTGTCTCATCGTGGGGCTGGCCATGTGGTCTTCTATGTGGACTGGATTCTCTGAGTGGGAACATCATCCTCAAGTCCTGGTGTGCCAGGATGTGCTCCACATTCCCCTCCTCCCCCTTCATCTGCTCCATGTGCTCCGATCAGATATGTCCCTCTCTCAGAGCTGCAGATTCACTGCCACCTTCTGAAATAAAATATTTGGCATGGGAAGGTGAGTTGGGTGGGAGGATCTGCTCAGATCATTTGATGGTTCAGGATAGATTGACTGTTTGGCTGGGGACAGGTATGTGGGGCTTAGGGCTCTGGCTCCCAACACTGGTTGTGAATATGTCTTTGTTGTTAACCAGTTGTGTGCCTGTGGGTCAACACCTGTGTCTTTTTGAGTGAGTTTTCTCATCTGCAGAGTAAAGGTAATCCATTATCCAGACTCCCATGTCACCAATTGATTGAGAGGCACTAACCAGAGCCTGATTGAAATAGTGTGTACCTGTCAGGCGTGTTCTAAAAACACCTTAAAAGTCGTAAAAACACTATAAATGCCTTAAAAACCCTAAAACGTCTAAAATATTTCTAAAATGCTAAGACCACCCCTAAAGACCCTCTAAAACATCTTAAGACCATTAAATACATGGTAAAAGGCTTTCTAAAACACCCTAATGCGCCATAAGTCTTAAAAAAAAACTCCTTACGTCCCGAAAACATAATAAATGCCCTAATATTATGCAAATGCCTTAAAACGCAAAATAAAGAACACGTGAAGCCCTAAAAACACGCTAAAAGTCTTTTAAAACCCCAAGAACATCCCTACAAAGCAACCCGAAGCACTATAAAACCCTGTAAAAGTCCAACAGCCTAATAGACATGAATTCACCATGAAAGCAAAAAATAATCCAACAAAACCCTAAAGCCCTGAAAACCAAAACCTAATCCCCCCAAACACTCTAATGCCTTAAGCACCCTAAAATTTTAACAAAACACTAAAAGCCATAAAAACACATATAAGCCTAATAAACACCCTTAAACACTAAAATCACCCTAAAAGCCTTAAAATGTCTGAAAAGCCATAATATTCCCTAAAATTCAAATAACACTCTGAAGCCACAAATAACACACTAAATACCTCCCAAAACATGTGGAACTTCCAAATCATATCCCTAGAAGATTCCCAAACCATGAACTTCCAAAACCACATAAATGCCCTGAAGACAACATGAAAGCCCCAACAAAACATAAAATGCTGGGGAAAAACACATAAAATATTTTAAAATACCCTAAAATCTCTAAGAAACCCTGTAAGATCACTAAAAACACCCCTACCTGCTAAAAAATACCCATACACTCCAAAAAATCACCCCTAAATCCCTTAAAAACTCCCTTAAACCTTATAAAACACCCTTAAAGCCCAAACCACCCTAATGCGCAAAAAAATTAAATGACCCCAAATGACCTTAAAGCCCTAAAAATCACATGCCACAAAAAAATCCTAAATGACCCCAAAATTCCAACTCAAAGCCAGCCTACAAGTCTTTTATGAGAACAGTTTTATCTTTCTACCAAGGAGAAGTTTGTAGGTTCAACCCCTGACCTATGCCCTTACCATATGAAGTTAGTAATCAGTGGTTTTGCAATTCTTTGAAGAAAGATGAGGGTAATTTTATCAGGAGTGAATTAAACTTGTCTAGTGCCTTGAGTAGAACTGATAACTGTACTACATTGAGTCGTCTGGTCAAGGAGCATGGGATATTATCCCATTTGCTGAGGTCACACTTGATTTCTTGTAATTTCTGTAGTTTTCCTCATATAAATCTGTTGTTTTTTTATTCAAGTATAGATATAGATATTTTCATTTACGCTTGGCTATTGTAAATGGTACTACCTGAAAATGTGTATTTCATTAATTATTATTTCTTGATCTATTTCTTCATCCTTCGAAATATTATCAGTTTGTTGTGGTAGATAAACATTAGGACTTTGCATAACTTAGAAATATTACATTTCACAGAAAAATCATATTAATTATGTCGACAGAGCTATAAAAGGAATGTTGCCCTGAATATCTTCAGATATGACAGCTGTTTCATTGAGAAATTAAGCCAGACAGACACAATGTGATGTACATTTTGTTATTTTCATGTGGGTTCCTTCACTCTTCCAAAAAAATTAGGTTCATGAGCCCCTTGGGGAATGAGTTTGAGTTCAGATCAGATGTCTATTTATATATTTGAGTCCTGAAGCCCATTTGATGGACTGTTCTGTTGCTTCCAAAGTAGTCAGTCACTTCCCCACCAATTAGAGAATTTGTCCGAAGCAAAAGTAAAAGTGTGGCGTACGACATTTGACTGCACACCATCTAGAATCACACTCTCATTTGGTGTTGGCAGTTTTACTTGTATTTCAATTGTAAACTACACTTCAGAGTTCAGGCTAGTGAAAACGTTTCAGTGGAAAAAATTTGCACACAACTACGTGCAGTTTGTGATTCTGTTGTTCCCAAGCAAGGCTATGAGGACAAAGATGCACAAGCATGGGGGGCACTGCAGACAATGTGTGAAAGTTTCCAGGAGCTCAGGGGTGGACAGCGGCTGCTAATTCTCCCATGCTGGCAGTGAGCTATGTGGGAGGGCTTTGTGTGAGGTCCCTGTGGGGTCTCTGAGAAGTCTCCATAAAGGATGCTGAGAACTTCATATGAAGTCTCTGTGCGAGGCCTCTGAGTCTCTCTGGAAGTCTCCAAGGAAGTATGTGTGTGAGGTTTCTCTCTCGGGTATGTGTGAGTGTCCTTGTGAGATGTCTGCTGAATTGTGGGGGGTGGGGGGCAGTTGTTTCGCTGAGGTCTCTGCAGGTCTGAGTGGGCTTCCCTTTGTTTGACCTCACAGCACCATATAAGAGGACCTGGTGGCAGGGGAAAGGGAAGGGGCTTGGTCCATGCACCCCTTGCTGTTCTTTCAGGGTCTTCTCTCCATCTCCGTGCACTTACCTAGCACGAACGGTAGGGTTCAGCAGCGGGGAGTCCGGTGTCCAGCTCTTCACTCTCTCTAGGAACACACCCAAGCTACCTGCTACCCAAGAGGCCCCAGATCCAGGCTCTGCAGATCCAGAATCTGATTTTTTACTGCCACAGTCACTCCAGAGGCTGCCTTGGCACAATCAGGACTCCAGAAACAACATCATGCTGCTGTACCAGCAGTCTCTGGGGCCTATGTCCACTTCCCTCCTCCACCACTGGTGTCAGTCCCCACCCACCCCACACACACACTTGGTGTCCTGACTGAGGCATGGAGGTCAAGGCTCAGTGGATGTCTTCCTCGCCATCCTTTACTGTTTAGTTCAGTAAACAGTAAACCCTGGCCCACCAGGGGTGTTCTTTTAAGCACATGAGAATTTACTCTAGCGGATCAACTAATCATATTTTGGGGGGCCCTCCTGCCTTCTTCTATAATCTGGTGCCCAGGAAATAAAACCCTGTGTTAGAAGCACAGAGGAAACACTGACCACTATTGAACTGGTTTCCCTTATCAAGACAGGTGATGTCTAATCTCCGTGCACATCCTGATTTCCCAGGAGTCTCTAGGGGAAGGGAAGGCTGCTCCCAGTTGTGACTTTCTTTGCAGCACTCAGTCCTTAGAAGCCACTCTCTCCGGAGAACATTCCTAGAGCACGTGCACGCGTGTGTGTGTGTGTGTGTGTGTGTGCGTGTGTGTGAAGATCACCAGCCTGGGGTCATGTTTCCTGAGAACATTCCTAGAGTGTGCGCGTGAGTGTGTGTGTGAAAACCACCAGCCTGGGATCATGTTTCCTGAGAACATTCCTAGAGCGTGTGTGTGTGTGTGTGCGTGTGTGTGTGTGTGTGTGTGTGTGTGTGTGTGTGTGTGTGAAGACCCCCAGCCTGGGGTCATGTTTGCTGAGAACATTCCTAGAGCATGTATGTGTGTGTGTGCGCACGCGTGTGTGTGCATGTGAAGACCACCAGCCTGCGGTCATGTTTCGTGAGAACATTCCTAGAGCGCGGACGCGTGTGTGTATGCATGTGTGAAGCCCAAAAGCCTGGGGTCATGTTTCCTGAGTCCTGGCACCCTGTTATTGACTCATCCCCACTCTACCCCACCCTGGCTATCAACTCATCCTTCCCCCAGTCAGGAGATGGAAATCAAGTAAAATAACAGTTTGTCGCCCCACTAAAGATAGTATTGAGAAAGTAACCTTCCCTGCTTGAAAGCTGTGCCTTTGCTATCCAACCCAGTGCTCTCTGTAGGAGATAAAGTTCTGCTGTGGGGGCAGCTAGCTAAAGCTGGGGTGAAGCACCTGGCCGATTCCCCTTTGTAAGCCTGTGTTAGCTCCGCTTGTGTCTTGCGTCATTTCTGGGGATCCTCATGCTCTTTGGCCCCCTTTGCTACGTCCAACGCTTCATATTCTTCTTCACTGTATCCTTCCCTACCCTGTGTCCATGGTGCCTAACCATTAGTGGTTATTACACAGACGCTCATCCTGTACCACTCAGCCTAAGCTGTTGCTCCTTCTCCGGGTTTATATACAGAGGAAGGCATGTGAGCTGTGAACCGGATTTTCCCTTGGTGCAGTGGGTGAGCAGAGTCCCCCGCTGGCAGCCTCCCTAGCAGTTCCCACCCACATGTGTCAGACCTGGGACTTCCATCCTGGAGGTTACCCTAGGCTGGGAGAGAGGCAAAGGTAGCAAAATATGTCATTTCACATTTTGTGACAGGTGTATTGAGGCGGAACCTCCATGCCAAACTTGGCAGCCTTCATCAAATGCACATGTGGGACTTAGACAGGCCGCCACATGTCTCATGCCTGCTTGGTACCATGAGACGCTACTTTGGTCTAAACCTCTTCTGGACCCTCGATGGAATTTCTTGGCTGGATTGCGCCTCTCAAAACCTATCAACTGCAGCCACATAACGTTGAAGACAAAGTAATGGCACCAGGGAACATTCTTCACTGTGTTGGGACCTTCTGAGGTTTTCACAGTAGGGGTGTTACCATAAATCATAAGAGGTGCAAAATGAAGAACTTGGGATGGAAGTGGGTGGGAAACACTGCTGAAAACCTCCTCCAGAGCCCTGCCCTTTGAGAAGTCAGAGCTAGCACTCAGAGAAGGAGACGCAGTATCTAACATAGTTAAAGGTATATTATGCCAACCTCGTCAATGAACTCATGTGGGGTTAATTGAAGGGCAGGGAGATCAATGGCTCTGTGAGCCTAGCCTTTCTGGTCTCTTGCTCTCTGATAGTGCCACCAGGGTGGATATGCATTTGTTAGGTCCCTAAAGCAGCTGGAAAGACTCATTTCCTGGGAGATCCCTGAGGAGAAGCCGCATGGACCTACCCTGTTGCAGCCCTGGTTTCTGCAGCAGCCTCATGGAGAACCTGCCAGCGCACGGACTACAATTTCCTCCTGCAGTCATTGTCTCCCCGTGTGTTTTTGGATTGTGAGGAGGACTTTGTAGATTGGTGTCAGACACATGGGATACTATTGGACTGGTGGTCTTAGATTGAACTGGGTTGGGATGCTTTTCAATGTTCACTTAACCTTTATATAAAACTCATAAAATATGAGTGTATGAATTTTGTTTCTCTAGTCTACACAGACTAACACACATGACACCCCCTCTAGATCCCGCCATGCAGCACAGAAGTCACACTTTAATGTAGGAGGGGGAAAATCTCTATTATGGAACAATGAATATCATGGCTGAGAGAAGCCATTAGCCTGTGCAGAACAGGCTAAAGTGGCTGGCATGGATACTTTCCTACTAATCAGAGCAGAAGAAGCGTCTTCTAATTTGCCAGATAAGACATATTCTCGAAGACAGTGACGTGGGCAGTGGTAAGGGTAACTGGAGTAAGCCCACCTCCTCCGCCTCTGCTGCTGCAAGCTGACTGGGCACACAAACACCCTGGGGGGCAATGCCTGAGTGTGGCTTCTGATATTGAATCCCCTGAACGGACAGAAATTTGTGAATACATCCCTGATACAGGTGCTCGTGGTGGGAAGGCTCTGGCAGTCAGGTATCGCCTGGTGGAGGCAGGGTCTCACACTTGCCACTCTCCTGTGTTCTACAAAGAAAGGAGCCCTGCAGCTGGAGGAACATCCATTAACTGAGGCCTGCGCTTCTTTTCGTGGACATAACGTTGACGCAAGATACTCCTGATGACAGCCTGGTGTCCCCTCTAGGACTTGGCCAACATCTGTCGTGAGCACCTGAGCCTCCGTGACCTTGTTAGGAGACACTGGTTGTCTTTGAAGGGGCCCAAGGCTGTGACCACAGGGTAATACGGGCTTTCCTTTTTGCAAAGGATCACCGTGTCCTGTAGATTTTTTGCTGGAGCAAATCCACTGGACAAAGTGCTTCCTCCATTTTTTGCTGTGGCCCTCAGCAGGAAGCTGTCCCTTCTCTGGTGGGAGCTGTGAGGACTTGATCTCAAGGCACTCAGCCAATGCCTTGTCTTGCACAGGCTGGCTTAACCCACAGACTTGGGAGATGCCTCTTCCCGCTAATCCTTTTCCATGCTCTTCTGGATTGGGCCATTTATGAGTCTCCCTCTTGTCAGTGGGAACAGCATCCTTCCTTCTCCTTGTTGAGGGGTCCTGAAGGTTGGGGCTTTTGAGCTTCTGCTGCCCCATGTAACTTGCTCTAGCCACCACGAAGCCACTTGGCCCTTGACATATTGGCTTATCCCCAGTGAACAAATGCTGGGGGCGGCAATGGACCACCTGAGAAGGCAAAACATTGGTGGCAGTGAGCACATCAGTGGTGCAGTCCTGAAGGAGCCCGTCAACAGGACAGCATGGAGAACCATCCTCTGCCTCTACCTCCACCTGGAGCTTAATCTCACTGCACACTCGTGCTGTAAGGCTTGGCTTTTCAGGAACTGGAGCACACTTTCCAGGTAGCAGGAAACTTTTACTACATCCTAGAGCCTCGAAGCACCCCCGGTCCACATCATTGGTTTGAGATTTTGCCAGCACACTGGTTTTGAAAGTGTCTCTATCGTCTAGCCCTATTGAAGAGGACTTCTTGACCACCACCAACCCTGTCTCTTTGGCTCTTGAAGATGGACATTCAGAGTTCACTTCCAATCTGGGGCCTCCTGGGGCACAACTAGCACCCTCTTTCCTTGACCCCTTGCTGGTCAGTACTGGATTTGAGGTTTGCTCTAGGCTCTCTCTCTGGACACTTTCATTCTGGAAGGTTCTGCCAAGGATACTGGGCATGAAGGCTGGAAACGGCTGCCTGAGGGCCAATGAGCATCCACTGTCATTATCAAGTGGGGGGTAGGCTGGGGTTCCCTGAACAGGCTCCTCTGTAGGGGAGCAATCAGCAAAAGGACTCTCCAGGGTAGGGCTTGATTTCTTTGTCGTCACTCTCTCTCCCCAGTCTGCCTGACAGGGTTCTCCCAGGACCTTGGCAGCCTCAGTTACTAGGTTAGTTCAATACTTAGGGGTGGCTAAGCAGGTGGACTTTGGAAAGGACATTGCGTTGTCTTTTCTTGTCCTACAGAGGTTTGTGGGCTCAAGGACTTTGAGGGGCATGCACCACCTCTGCCTCATTTGGAGCCTTACGATATGCGAGTCCAGCACCTGTTGAGTGCCCGGGCTGAGAAAGGAAAGGCTCTGCGTTGTGTTCAGATCTTCCAGCTCTCCCCAGGAGGCCACATTGACAACATGTGGGTGGGTCAGGGAAATAGACAAAGCGTGCGTGGTCGCAAGACATGAACGGTAAACAATGCCAGGGATCTGATCCTTTCTAATCTGCTCCACCTTCCTGCACATGTGGACATTCAGGGTGTTTTCCAGTAGGATTTTATTTGGACCCCTTAGGGTGTAAGTTCCTGCGTTAATCCCCTTGTGTATCCTCAAATCACTTAACTCCTTTGAGTCGGCTCCCGGAGTTCCTTTTGGGCAGTAGTTTCCTGATCCCCAGAGAGATAGATTACATTTGGATATTTTCCTCAAGTAATTCCCTTGTCCATTGACCGAGTTGTTCCTCAGCTGGACACCGGCTCTGCAGCACGCAAGCGACGGTCCAGGGTGTGTGCATCTTCCTGGGGACACCGTCTTCATTACATTCTTCCCCTGCTTGTCTCCAGGTGTTGAGCAGGAGCATTCGGGCTGCTTCATATCCAGACAAGTCCCTGGCCATTTTTCCTGAGGCTGCTTTAGTGTCAGAGACTCAAGAGTCCCATTGCCGAGGGGCCCCTGCAATTGAGGGAAGTTCTCTTGGCGGTGGAGCTCCGATTGCTTCAAGCAGCCAGGAAGCTTGGTGTCTGTCTTTGGGGTCTGGACCTTCTGATTGTCCTGGGGATGAGTGGGTTTGCGAAGACAAAAAGCTTCCTGGGGTGGTGGTATCATAAAGGGTAAAGAACTCTCACTTTCCTGTTGTTTCTTTAAAAAATGGCTTTCCAGCTGTTGAAGTGAATTTGGAATGCGTGATTGGGACTTAGTGTGGACGGTAAGACAGGATTCATCACAGGGACTCTTGTGAGGAGGAGGAAAAGGTACTGCGAGTGGGCCACGGGGCTGTGGACTGGGCGGAGTCAGGACTGTAGCAGGCGGTGGGGCCTGGGCTTGGCATGCAGTTGGAAGTAAAAGTTGGAATCGGCCTTCAGTGTAGGGCAAGGAGTGACGTTGCAACAAGAGTGGGTACTCTTTAGCTTGCATTTGAGCTGGTAAGGCATTAGGAATTTCATTAAATAAGACAGTGGGAAACTCTAGGGTGGATCCAGAGACCCTGAGAGCAGCTGCCAGAGACTCGCTGTGCAGAAAAGGTAGACCCCAGAAAAACTCACTGAATTTTTGTGGAAAATGCTTCTGAGCGCTGGGTATCTGCTCTGCTTTGATGCTGGCATTCCAGAAGGGCTGGGGAGGTGCAGTGATCTGCTCCCCATCGAGTGCCTTCAACATATTTAAGGCCTGCAGATGGTATTCTGATACACCCTTTCCTTTTTCTTCCCAAATATTCCATTTCTCTGCCTTTGTGATTTCTATTTCCAGCAGCTTGTGGACATTGGGGTTGAGCAAGGTGGGCCTCCCTACTTCCCCCTGCCTCTTTGTGGGTCCTTCCCGAAAGGTGTCTTCTTGGGGGTGCCAGGTAGAGTGCTCTTTCAGAGACCCAAAGTATTCCAAGGAGGGAAGCTGTAAGTTCTTGGCAGCTGCCCAACACTGGGGTGGGGAGGCCGTAGGGAGGCCTTTGGGATCCTGACTTGTGATGGCTGCCATGGCAGGTGTGGAGCAGCGGTTGTGTGGAGATGGGCTCTGCCTGGGCCTTGCCAACAAGTCATTCTGAGAATGAGTCCCTGTGGGGTGCGGGGCTGGTGAGTCCCAGAGAGTGCTTGGAGGCTGCAGGTAGGCCTTTGAATCCGGGGGTTTGGCACTGGGTGAGGGAAGAGCCAGTGGTGTGGGTGAAAGACTGTCAGGTTCATGGGAATGTGCGCAGTCTGGTGATTGACTCAAGGCGGGTAAGACATGAGAAGTTGAGATGCACATCTGGGCCCGTGGAAGGGTGGAGTTCTGAGACCTAGGTGTCCGGAATGGATGAGCCGCAGAACCGTGTGGGGCGCGCGTACCGACGTGGACTTCAGCCGTACCTCTATTTCGCCAGCTACCAGAGAGGGCTTGAGCTTTCTGTTGACCAAAGCTGCCAGTGTCAAGTGGGTTTCCCAAGTGGCTGCAGGAGACAGAAGGACCAGATTACAGCCAGGACTGAAGGGGCAAGAGACCTAGCAGGCTAGCAAGGGTCGGTGCAAGCTCAGCCCCTCCCCAAGCCTTGATGGCCTGCTCTTCCTGCCCCACCCCACTGCCCGGGACTCCTGTCATTCTCTGCCCATCCCTGAAAGTGTCCCCCAAACCAGCGCATCCCAGCTGCTCTGTAGCCCGAGGCCACACAGGCACCCTGGTTGGAAGATGCACCCCGCGGTGAAGCAGGAAGGTTACTTACTTCTGCCTAAGACACAAACGCAGGTTCTGAGCGCCATATAGTTCTTGCAGGAAGCTTCGGAAAACTGGAAATCAAGAGAACCGTTATGGTGCAGCCCTCCCAGAGGACCGAAAGGAATGTCACACGGGCTGTGCACTTAGGACGTTGGACTCTCCAGAGCTCAAGGTCAAATGATAGCTTACTCCCACGGGCAGGAGGTGCTTTGGCATTTCAAGGAGCATCGGTTTCCAATATTGTCTGTGGGGTCTCAGTGAGCAATCTGAACCTTGGCAAAGTTACACAGCTTATCGCAGTTACCCCTCAATGTTCCACCTCCAAATCCACCAGAATCTGCTCCTGACACCCCCACTGCTCCCTACTGGGTCCTACCTTGGCCAGCCTTCATCCCATCCTAGGCCCCTCCTGTACATCTGGGAAATATCTGGGTTCTGTTTCCATCCACAGTATCCTTTTGTTCAGGATTATTACCTGAGAGAGACAGGCTGTTGCCACTGGCATCCTGCAGAGGAGGGGACAGGAGAGCTTACAGAGCTTGGTTGAATGGGCAGAACCTTACCTTTCAGAGCGTCACCTTTGTCCCTTGACCTGCTGCTTCTCCTTGTCTCCACCTGTGGCTGGGGCACAAGAGAGGAAGTCAGGCTGGAATCCAATCCTGCGTCTGTTCTTTGTGACAAACTGCAGGCATTTACTGGTGATTAGAAGAATGACAATCTCCATGGAATGACTAAAGCCCAGAAACCAGCTTCTGTGTGAGACCTAGAGTGCATTTCTTCCGTCAGCCTTCCTCTGCTCACGGAGAGCACACACTCTCAGCTCTCAGTGTTCTGGTGGGCAAGATTTTGATTATGGAGGCTGAAGCTCTGGGCCAGCCCTTGACCACTTCCTCCCCGGGGTAAGCCATGCTTTCTCAATTAGCCCAGACAGAAAAGGAGCCTTGGCCCAGAGACTGGAGCTCAAGGAAAGAGACTGAGGACCCAGTGATGAGAGCTGCCCTTTGAAATGTCTAGTCATCTAGTCCTTAGCCACTGCGTCACTATATTGGGGATTTTTACCTATTGCCCTCTATAACAACTAGAGATGGGAGGTCTGAGATCTTCAAAGAGAAATATTTTTGAATGCTCATCTTACTGGCAAATGATTTACATATCATACGAGTCAATAGTTCAGTCGTTCAATCAGATCAAGGGCAATGGTACAATCAATGATTACCATATCCATTTTAGAACAACACCCCCCCCCTCCATGGTTAAATTGCCTTCAAAAGGAGTTGTGTAATCACAGTCAGGTCTAAAGCTCTCTGTCCCCTCTGGCCTCCTTCATTTTTTCGTCTTGAAATCAATCCCCCTTCACTCCCTAGCTTCCCGATGGGGAAGTTCTCCACACTGCTGATCTCACAATCCCTCCCTCTGCCATGAGATCTCTCCACCTGCAACTCTGTCAACCCTTGTGTCCATGATCATGATGCATCCACGCCTCCTGTGCTTCACAAACAGGGAAAGCCAACAGAAATAATGAAAATCAACATAAGCCGGCAAGGATAAAATGATACCAATGCAGTGAACAAAGTCCTAACAGTGAGTAAGGACGCACCAGCCCTCATCAATATTCCAAAGCCAGGGCTGATGGTCTCTTCTTTCTTGAGATTTCCCCTATCAGGAAATTAATTACGAAAGGAAAAATTTATAAAACAAGGAAAAATCAATCTCTCCTATGGCTGGGTTGAGAATTTCTTACCTTTATCCTTTTCCTGGGTGGTCGCACAGGTGGAGTATTTGGAAGGAAGGGGAGGACCAGGAAGAAGCAACCCACTCCATACAGGATGCCCAAGGTCAAAACAGTGAACCAGGTGGGGTATTGGTAGGTCAGCCAGGAAGCACTTTTCTGTTCCAGCAGAAAGAGAATCTCCTCCATCTTCTGGATACAGCGGTTGCACTCAGGCAACTGAGCACTCTGAGTCCCCTCTGGCTTCAAACCCACTTGCATCACAAACCTGGGCCCACATCACTAAAGGGTCACAGTGGGGTGGGAGGTGACAGCAGGACAACACATAATCCCTCCCTCTACCCTCCAGCTCATCACATCCCTCCCCTGCTCTGGTCTTCTCTCTCCCACTGCCTGCTCTGGGCCTCCAAAGTCACCAGCTGCACCTGATGGAATGGAATCTTAGTGCAAGTTCTTATTCATTCCACCTCCCACCTAGGTATTACCTGCTTCCTTGGCAAGTTGCCTGAATCATGACCAATTTCATAGGCTTAGAATATCTGAAGTTGTCTCTGTCCTCAATGAAAACCTTCTCAAGTCATGGTTTTACTTTGTCTTATCCAAGATAGAGAACTTAGGTTTATGTAACATTTATTTAGCTTTATGAATGTTGGATGAAAAGCTTGGAATTTGACTTCTATGACCAGGAGAGTTATTCAAGAGCTGAGGTATATCTCTCCCAGGAGAGAGATCTAAGAAATTTTCTGCCAGATGGTACATTTGGGGAGACAAGGAACACTTAAGCATTAATCATTCTTAACAGTGTCCCCTGCAAATCTTCCTTGTGTGTGACTACTGCCCATTTAGGGCTTGCTCTGGGAACACTTGATGGGGTAATAAGCCTTGCAACAATTCAGGCTCAAAGGGCAAGCATCTGGCTGAGCAAAATAAAGAGATAATATGGATTGAGTTGTGTCCTTACCACTACCACTTGAGATATTCCCCCAAAATTCGTTGGAACCCTAACACTGAAGGCTATAATCTGATTTGGTTATGTGAGGGCTCTCTCTGGGAGAAATGTACCTCTGTCCTTGGCTTCACACAAGAACCAATTGACGCAGAAACCTAGTTTGTGATCCAAGTGACTTTATAAAGGATAGAAGAGGCAAATATGCTCGTGGGGGGTGGGGGCGGACTGGACAGCCCACGCGCGCTGGGTTGCATGACAGCTGGTGGGAGGCCCCCACCCATACCCTGTTGGTAGGCATGGCTGACGGTACTGTTTGACCCCATTGACTGAATTAAGCCCACCTGGTCTAGATGGGGGCCCGCCCAGGTTGACCTGCTTCCTGTCACAAGGACCTAAATGTGTGCATCTTTCCAGCCTGAAGCAGCTTTCAACTGTCTGTGATGGGGAGGAGGTTTGGCATGCACAGCGACCACCCTCAGTTCTGCCTCTACTTACCTAACAGGTACACGGCATTTCTTTTCTGTTTTTTAAAACAACAACAAAAAAATCATTTGTAATCTTTCTATTCCAGCGGTGCTAGGAGCAAGGCAGAGGCAAAACCCAAGAACAGGGTTCTTCTCTGTTGAAGCGCGATAAACTCACGGGGAAGCAAACAAGCATCTTCATCCACGTGAAGTGAATCTGTGAATCAGCAGCTCCCAACTGACCAAAGCACGCACAGAGCAGCCCAGCATCAAGGTCCGTTTCTGTGCACTGCTCCCACTGTGAGGAAGAGCTTCATGTGCATTAAAAGGGAACTTTTGTAATATTTGAATTTTGAATAGTGGTTTTTGTCAGAAACTGGAAAAAATCTCAAAGCCTGAAGAAACTCCTTTCTAGTACTGAACATTCAAGGGAGCCTGTAGAAGCCTGAAATGATTGCTAGGTGACCACCTGGATCTGCTTGTTGAGTGAAAGTGGCAGAATAGCAGCAATAGAGCAGGGGGTTCATTCTGACCACTGACACTCGTGGACCTGGTTTACAGGCAGTAGAGAAGAAGATGAGAGCAGGTTGACTCGTTTGAAGTCCATGACCTACTCTGAGGGGACTAGAGTTGTGGAGAATTGGTGATGGGGCCAAGGCCTAAAGGCAATGCGACCAATGGACACTGAGGTGAGGCCAAGAGAGGGAGCCCACATTGACTTGACCCGAACCCGACCAGATGAAGAGAAGAATGTTGAGCCTGTGCACTGGTATATACTGCTGCAGACTGTATAGACGAACTGTCCTGCTTTGACTTTCTTGTGGATGTGGACTTCACAAGGTTCCAACTGGCATGAAGACTCTTTATATTGAAGAATATGATTGTCTCCTCAGAGCACTGGGTTGATGGAAGTAGGCAGTAGAGAAACTGGATAGCCAAAATGGGCCAGATAAAGGCGTGAAGTGGCTAGCTTACAAGATTTCATAGATACTGGAATATATTCATAGAATTATAGGATTAATATGTGGGTGTACCTTACCTGCAATTGTTAAGCATAGGATATTTTTGTTTCATCACTTACAGAATATTATGTTTAAAGGAGGGTGGCACGGAGTGAAATGTATGCATTTTCATATTATACTGTTAGATACTGATATGATTCTATTATTGTTTTGAAATTATATACGGCTAAAGAATTTTGTGAAAATGTCAAATGGACAAGGGGTGGTCTGTTGTAGTTATACAATCTGGTGTCAATTTGGGACTTGAGAGGATTAAGAGTGAAGGGGTAGACTCTAGTCTCTCTATTGGGTTATGGCCAATGAGGCCTCTTTGTGGGCCTGGCCTTCCCGTCAGGGTTCTGGGAAATCTGGTATTTCCTCCTTGGAGGCAGGAGACTATCTTTCTGCTCATTCCCTGAGAGATGTCCTACTAACAAGACACATGGCACCACACTGATAGAACCCATGCCCTGGGAACTGGAGGAGCCACATGGAGACCCTGCCAAAGCTGAGATGCTTCTACCACCACTGGATGCAGAAGACTTTGCAACTACTGACCTGTGATCTTCCTGCATTTGGGGTCATTGAAGGTGTTTCATGAGTCTGAAGAGAACATTATAGATTGATATCAGACATGGGCTAATATTGGACTTATGGACTTGATCTTGGTTGGGCTGGAATGCTTTCTCAATATACAACTGTTCTTGTATATAAAGGTCTTTCCTATACACATCTGAGTGTGGATTTGTTTCTCTAGTCTACCTGGACTAACACTCATGGATCCCTTTCAGGACTGTAAGTTCTGTTCCCCTGACTGCTGCAAAGTATGTGACAGAGAAGAAAAGGGAGAAGAGTGAACTGTACCCATTTATTGAGGTAAGAAAAGTGATGAAGGAGCATGGCCGGTTCCCCAAACTTCATGAGTGGAAAAATGGGCTCTTGGCACAAAATGACATTCAATCTTCACCAAGAGATTCAGGGCTAAATTGCTGCCCTATCTCTGACCTCAGCTTTTGTTTTATTTTAATTCTCATATAATTCACATATATCATTCAATACTTCAGTCATATTAAGATTTGTGTAATCCTCACCACAATCAGGTTTACATCATTTCCTTCTTTTATATTCATTTTTGTTAGCCCCCCCCTCACTCCCCCAAATCTTCCCTGCCTGTCCCTAGGTGATTGTTAATTCTGTTAGTGTCTCTCTGGATTTACCTCTCCTGGATTTCATATGTATTAAAAAAAATACAAAACAAAATCAAGAAACAAGTAGAAAAGAAAAACTAACAATGATAAAAGAGAGAAAAACCTCAATCGAACAGAAAGTGAAAAATACTAAAAACTGGAACCAAATTAAAATTAGTCTGAAGAGATCAAATGATCAGGTGTTACATTTGAACTTAACTGTATCTGTTCATGTCCATGGACTGTGGTCAGAGGGAATTCACCCCGCATGTGCATTTGAGTCCTTTTGCAAACTGGGTGTTCCGAACTTAAGCTCTGATTCTTGTTCATACCTGCAGATTGAGATTCTATTATTTATCACCCTGGCATCACACTGGCTGTGCTGCTTGTTCTGGGCGGACTTAGTTGATATCTCACTTAGATGGCTGCTTATTTTCAGAAAAAAAGGTTTAAGTACAAGGCCCTGTTCTTTGTGACGGATGTGCACCATCTGATTTCAGGGTTTTTTTACACCCTATGCTTTCCAGTCAAATATTCACTTGAGGTAATTCAAAACACTCACTTGGCTCGATGACGCCAGAATAGCTCCCCTCCATGCAGTTCCATGGAGCTCAGCATAGTTAGGGCACAGAGATGAAAAGACGATTGAACCATGTACTGAACGTTCAGGTTTTTCCCTGCTTTTGAAAATCTGTTTGCGCTTGTAGAGTAAATGTTTTGTACTTTTTAAGAGTGTAAAAGAAATAGATGGAGGGATTCAGAGAAAATGGCGACCAGATAGGACCCATCTATCTGGAGCTCCTGCTGCCAGACCAGAAAAATAGGAAATTAGGTGAAGGAAACGGGGAGGTGGAGTTCTGAAATTAGAACTAGGGTAACAGGGTTTCTCCTGAACCCCTTCTTTTGTGGGATTTCCACTCACAAAGCAAACCAAGAATGCTTTAAAGCACTATAATTTTGACGAAGTGGCAGGTGCCAGATATGCCCTTGCCTGGAGCAGGGATCCCTGCAGGTGGACGCCCTGAGAGGGGGCAGAATCTCAGACACGAGGGGAACCCCACACTGAGCTCTCCATGTGGTTGGATGCCTTGAGCTCACGGTCAGGGGTTGGTGGTGGGTAGCCATAATTTAGAGTAGAAGAAAAAATATATTATTACCTTAGGAAGATCATGGTGTGGGAGAAAAAGGCAGAAAGTCGGGAGTCCAGGGAGCAAATTTAGTTCCAATTGGCCGACTAGTAAACAACCCCCCTGATAAGCTGCATCTCCCCCTCTGGGGGTCAGCTTGACAGCCACCAAATCTGAGCACATCACAAGTAGAATTTTTTTTAAGGGTGAAACATAAATGATTGGTTTAAAACTCAAACCCAAGTCTGGTTGCTCAGCTCCAAGCACCACATAGGGGAGTCCCTTAACATAAATCAGCATAAGAAGCAACCTAGCTAAGGAATGCCAGAACTCAGCCACAGGGCCTGGCCGCTTTTACCATAACAAAGACCCGCTGTAGCAGTGTCAGCCTTAAACAGCACTGAGCTGTAGCCCAGAGACTGTGGGAGACAATTTCATTCTAGCTGGCCAGAGGGATAAAAAAGAAAATCCTCTGATCTAGGAAGCATCAGCAGTCTAGATAGGACAACAAGCTTCCCTCTCAGTGATTCTACACATAGCTGGGGAGGCCCTGCCGGTCTTGGAGCCCTAGACGGGGCTGAGGGAGCCCCCCAGTGCCCCCTCCCAGCCCCTGCTGCAGTGCTACATGCAGCACAAGGCAGGTACTCCAGCACCCAAGTGACCCCTGGCCACGGGCGCGATCTTGCTTTTGAAGTAATCTCACACAGCATCTGTGGAACCCTACATCAGGGATGGGAAAGTCCATTAACGCATGCCCAGGAGAGCCAGCATAGGAAAGCTGGATTTTCCTGCCCGTGGGCTCCGATGGATGTTGCACCTGGAGCAGCCCACCTGGGCCAG
Source organism: Tenrec ecaudatus (assembly GCF_050624435.1). Classification (NCBI taxonomy): domain Eukaryota; kingdom Metazoa; phylum Chordata; class Mammalia; order Afrosoricida; family Tenrecidae; genus Tenrec; species Tenrec ecaudatus. Next base: position 125,713 of record NW_027457587.1, on the reverse strand, counting down.
ATGATTGCAGTTCAGCCAATGGGATTGACCTGGGGTCCTTCACCAGCCTCCCCGGGAACCCTTGAAAAGGCAGGAACCAGAAGGGAGAGGGGTGGTCTGGTCTTCTTCCTGGGAGGAGAGAGATCCTTGCATGACCTGAGGCAGTCTCTGCCAGGCCCCAATGTCAAAGGAATCCTATGGGTGCCTTGTAAAACCTGAAGCTTCTTTTAACTCTCATTAAATTCACTTGGATCATGAGCCCGGCTTTCCGCATGAAATTTTTCTCGCGGGGAGCCAAGGACTGGGGTTGGAATTTAGGCCAGAGAGAGAGACCTTACAAGTCCATGACCCCATGACCTTGAGGAAGAGTTGGAATTCATCTGGCCTCAAGGACAGGTGATCAAGTATCATTACCTCCTTACCCACTGCTCTACTTATTCTCACTTTATTCACTAGCCCTTCTAACTTTTCCACCGCACTCAGTTTCAACGTGCTCAGGTTGGTGTTGGGCTTTTATTTACTCGCTTTCTTCTTTATCCCTCTTTTTTCCCCTTTTCCCCTCTTTTTCCTCTTCTCTCCCACTCTCTCCTCTCATATGCCACTAAAGGCTTCCAGGTCACTTCCCTCCACTTAGGGCAAATCAACCCAAATAGCAGGAGGCACTCCAGCCTGCCCTGTGTGGGAGTGCTGTACACCACACAAGGCACCTGGGACAAACACCTACAGTGCGCTGCACCGTTGAAGAAACCTCCGTCATGCCTCTAAGGTGATCTCGTCAACTAGGGCAATTCTGCCCAGCACCACTGGGTCCCGGCATTAAAAGGGCACACTGACCTGCCATGTTGGAGCAGTGTCTAAACCCCTCTGGCCCCTCATCCAAGCAATCAGGGATCAGCTACTACTTTATACTTTATTTCCTCCTTCTCTCTCTCCTTGCTCTTTACCATCACAGCCAACCTTAGTGAACTCAGTTGGATTTATTTCCTTCTTTCTCTTTTTCTTTCTTTCCTCTTTCTGTCTTTGCTTTCTTCACCTCTCTCTTAGCTTGTACGATTCTCTCTGCTCCCTCTCATTGCTTGCACATACCACTGCTGGTTTCCAGAGCCCTACACTCTGCCTAGGGCAACCCTGTCCTCCTAGTGGGCAGGCTGACCCCTAAGACAGTACTGCACACAGGACGAGTCAGAGCTACACACAGCATAACACAGGGTCAGTTATTTCTTTAACCATTTAAAAAATACTCTCTCCTCCTCCTTCCTTTTCTCTTCTCTCTTTTTCCTTTTATTGGGCTCTTCTTACAGGTTTTCTGCTTTTCTCCGCTCCATCTAGCTCTTCTCTACTTCCTACCACAGCCTCCACAGATTTGGTTCTCCTTTTTAGTTGTTTTCTTTTCTTTTCTTTTTTTTTTACTGTTGTCACCTTTGTTTACTCTGTGCATTTTAGTTGTGTGTGGGTGAGTGGTTGTCAGTCTGGTTGGCATTATTGCCCCAGTCTGTGTCTTCCTCTTTCTCTCTTTTTCCTCTCCTTTCACTCTCTTTCCCATCACAAGACAATAGCTGTCTCCAGACCACTCCCCTCTGCCTAGGGCAAACCTGAAGGCCCAACTGAGGGAGCTCCCACCCCCCACTTATTGGTGTGGCAAGCAGCTGGGGAATTCACGCTGGTCCTCTCCCACACACCAGGCCACAGGTTGTTCTCCCCTATAAAAAGTGGGGGCATCCCCAGCCTAAATCCTGAGGTCCTACAAGTGACTGGGGGAAACGCCTGACCACCACTTGTGAGGCTCCACGCTACTGTGGGAACATCCACCCAATCTCCAAGGCGATCTCTCTGTACATCCCCTTGTCTAGCCAGATTTGTAAAGTAGAATTTGGATCATGATAGTGGGGGGAGGAAGCATTTAGGAACTAGAGGAAACATGTTTCATTGTTGCTACCCTGCACCCTGACTGGCTTATCTCCTCCCCACATCCCTTCAGGAAGGGGGTGTCCAGTTACCTACCAATGGGCTTTGAGTCTCCACTCTGCACTCACCCTCATTTACAATGACATGATTTTTGTGTTCTTTGATGCTTGATATCTGATCCCTTCAACAGTTCATGGTCACACAGGCTGGTGTGCTTCCTCCATGTGGGCTTTGTTGCTTCTGAGCTAGATGGCCGCTTCTTTATTTTCAAGCCTGTAAGATCCCAGATGCTATAACTTTTGATAGCCAGGCACCATCAGCTTTCTTCACCACATTTGCTAGTGCACACATTTTTCTTCAACCATCATGTTGGAAAGGTGTTCATCATGGAATGCCAATTTAATATAACGTGTTCTTGAATGGAGTAAGTATTTGGCAATGTCCATCTACTGCCTTAATACTAAGTCTATAAATATATGCACGTTGATCTATTTACGAACCCTCCTGTATAAATATATTTACATATGTACATGCCAGTATGTAGACCTCTAGAAATACCCTTTGTCACCTAGTTCTTTCCTCTATTTACTTTTACTTTCCTCTTGTCCGACTATCATGCTCAGCTTTCACTTGGGTTTGAGTAATTTCTCTTGGTTACATTGCCCTTGCTGAATACCTACCAGGCTTCTCACACCCTCCTTGCGACGGATTTTGGATTACTTGTTGCTCCCCTGTCGCTGGATTGGTCAGCATCACCTCCTTACCCCCTCCTCTCTCTCTCCCATGTCCCCGGGAACCATTGGTCCTGTTGTTTTCTCCTCCAGACTATTCTTCCAGCCTATCTTATCTAGATAGATCTGTTGAGATAATAATATGCACCAAAAATCAAACCATAGCAAGATAGGCGATGGGTGAGAACAGTGTGATGACAAAAAAACAACAACAGAAAACCAATGATCAATAAAAGAGTAAATTAATTAAAAGACAAAAAAAATTTTTAAGAAAGAAAAACCTGTAAATAGATCAAGGTCTGATTTTTTTTTTCTATAGGTGTGTCCTTCAGTCAGGTCTGATGGCGTATCATGCTCTGGCCCCAGAGTCTGTCCTTTGTACTCCCTCAGGGACTACCCGCTCTGCTCCCATGGTTGCTCTGCTGCATGCTTTTAGTGATTTACCTCCGTGTTGGAGGGCCAGTCGGGTCAGTCCCAACACAGAGTCTCCGGTATTGTCCCCATACGGCTCTGGGCCAGCAAGGGATGGCATGTCTCATAGTGGGATCAGCCATATGGTCCACTCTGTACCTTGGCTGTTCAGAGTGCCAAAATCATCCTCCAAGCCTGGTGGACCAGTGTGTGCTCCACTCTCTTCCTCCCCCTTCATTTGCCCCTGTGTGCTCTGATCAGACATGTCCATCTCCCCTAGCTACAAGTTCAGTGCCGTCTTCTAAAGTAAATTCTTCTGGGGGGAGGGGCAGTTGTCCACGTAGCTGGTATGGAGGCTGGACCATCCACTTTTCATTTAGGATCAAAAGCATCTAGCTTTTAGCATTAGGTGCTATTGAGTCAGTTCCAACTCAAGGCAGAATGAACCACTGCGCAGTCCTACACCATCTTCAAAACTGTTGTTATACTTGAACCTAACATTTCAGCCTTTTCCAGGGACTGGCATCTCCTGATAACATATCCAAAGCATGTGAAGTCTCCCCGTGCTTGCTTCTAAGGACCTTTCAGACTGTTCTTCTGACACAAATCTGTTCATTCTTCCAGCACTCAATGGTATTTTTAATATTCTTGGCTAGTGTCATCTTGATGGGTTGAAACACTATCTCGCTCTAGTGTTGATGTACATTTTTCTGATGCCTAATTATACTGAGTATCTTTTAAGGTAATCATTTAATTTTTATGGCATTTTGAAAAGATGTCAATGAGGTCTATTTAATTTGTGTTCAGATGGAAACACATATCTCAAACTAAATATGTGACAGTAGAATAAGAATCCATTTTATCCTAAATACTTGAGATATTTATACAGCCTACTCAAGTTTTTATCAACATAGATAAGGTGGCGGTGGTGGTGGTGGTGGTGGTGGTGGTGGTGGTGGTGGTGGTGGTGGTGGTGGTGGTGGTGGTTTTTAAGAGTTAATCTCTAAATAGGGGGCTGTAGTACTGAGCACTGAATCTCCTTTGCTTGATTAATTTTTATGTTAGGGAAGTAATACAAGGATTCCATCAAATGACCCATCAGTTTGAGGAAAAAGCATATCAGAATTGATGGTCAAAGCCTATATGGCTTTATGGTTTAGTCTCTAGGGGTATGTAATGCTCTTGTGAAAATAGTATTCCTCATGATAATAACGAGGAATTGGTGGGCCTCCAGGGCTGGGAGCTGAACTGAGGGGCAGTTCTACCCTGTCTAATAGGGTCACTATGAGTTGGCAAAGAATCGATGGCTGTCAGTTTGGTTTGTTTGACTTGAGTACTGGCATTCAGTGTGTTTATCGAAATCAATAAATTACAAGCATTTAGATGTCTATTTTTTACATACAAAATTTAAATCCCCCAAGCCTCTGAAAACTGCGAAGATTTCACAGCACTAGGTTGGTACTCTCCCATCCAAGAATCAGTGAAACTGGCAGGGTGTGAGGCATTCAGGCTCCCTCAGTTCCTCCTACTGCCTTCCCTGACCCTGGTCACTTGCTTCTATTACCTCTCTTGGACCTTACATGCATTTGAATTAGAACACCATAGAGTACAGTGCTCTACATGTGCAGCAGCTCTAACCATGTCACTCTCTGTCTCTATGAAGCCTCTTCCAACAAAATTCAAATGCGATTGTATGTGCACACATAAACACACGCATGCACCAGAGCACCCTTCTTAACAGAGAGTCAGGAGGGTCTCTTATTTGCTGTCCTCACTTTGGACACAAGTCCCTTGATGATGAGTAGGAGAAAAGGAACATCAGGTAGTGGGGGAAACCCTAAGGAGGAACAGAGGAGAGCTTTAACTAAGAATAATGCTACTAGTGGAATGATGGCATGTGAGGAAAAGTAGATACTTCCAGACTGTCAGATTTTTCCATACAGCAAAATTAACTTTTCTAGTTTTGTCTAAAACTGGCCCCAGGAAATTTCAAATAGCACATCTCAGATTATCTAACCTACAAAGGAGTAGCCGGCCTTCCACCCACCCCCACCCCACCCCCGCCAAAAAACCAAGCGGTACAAAGCTCCACTGGGTACACATTTCAAAATATACATTCTCCTGTTTGGGCAGGCATCTGGCAACTTGCTCTGAGCTAGTGCACCCACACTTTTTTCCCAAGGTCATTGCTGGTGACAAGACCTTGTGCTCTTCTCACAAGCCAGAATGCAAACATAAATCAAGTCAGTGTAAGACGCCATCATCACCTCACTCAAATACACCTCGTCAAGTGAACTCAAACTTCAAGAAGATGCTCATTTGTTTGGTTTTGTTGATGTGAGGGTGATAGTGCATTTGGAGTTTAGTCATTGCACTAGGTCAGACTGTTAATCAAGCTTCCTATATAGAGGTTCTGAAGATATTGTGTAAGAAGGTCTGAGTTGTCTGGCTAGACCAGAGCTTGCACACTGCTATTGACTAGAAGTTCCGACACACAGAATCCAGGACAGATAAACCCCTCAGGACCAATACTGAGAGTAGCAACACCACGAGGGAAGGTAGGGGGGAGAAGCAGAAGAAAGGGGAAACCAATCTCAATGATGGACATACAGCCCCACTCCACCACCCAGGGGAACAAACAGCAGAAGTTTGGGTGAAGGGATACAGCAGAGGCGTAAAATATAAAAATAAAAAGTATGTATAAATTATCAGTGGTTCACGTGGGTGGGAGGAGGGGAAAAAAGGAGCTCAAGGAGAAAGAACATGTTTGGAAATGATGATAGCAATGTATGTACAAATGTGCTTCATACAAATTGGTGTATGAATTGTTACAAAAGCTGTAAGATCCCCCAATAAAATGATTTATTTAAAATAAAAAGGACTGATTAGTGGTAGACAGGGGACTGGTTTTGCCACCATGACAGTGCACCTGCTCACACAAAAAAAACAGCATGCCTCTATCGCCCGATCTGATCCCAGCACACCGAGGCAAAATACTAAGGGTGTACAACAGAACAGGAAGGGGAACAGAGCAACGAAGTCCCCAGGGAATACCAAAAATAGACTTTGGGGCCAGGGCTAGCTGACCCATCATACTCTATGAGAAAACACTCCTAAAGGCCAACAAACAGTCCTTGAACTAACTAAAAGCTTTTCTTTCTTGTGTTTTGTTTTGCTTTTTGTCATCGGCTTGTTGGTGGTGGTGTTGTTCTTTTGTTTCATTTTGTTGCTTGGGTTTGCTCTGTCTCGTTTTTGTGCATGCTATGATTTCCACAGGTCTGTCTAAATGAGATAGGCTGGATGAACAATCTGGAGGAGAAAACAATGGGACTGACAGCTGGGGGAGGGAGATGGGAAAGGGGGGTGTAGGGAAAAAGGAAGTGCTGTTAACAAACCCAGGGACAAGGGAACACCAAGTGATCCAAATAGATGGTGAGGAGGGTGTAGGAGGCTTGGTAGAGTGTAACCAAGAGTAATGTAACCTAGAGGAATTACTGAAACACAAATGAAGGCTGAACATGAGAGTGGGACAATCAGAAAGTAAAAGGAAATCAAGGAAAGAGGTAGGAAGCAAAGGGCATTTATAGAGGTCTAAATAAAGGCATGTGCATATGTAAATATATTTATGTATAACGATGGGGAAATAGATCTATATGCATATATTTATAGGTTTAGTATTAAGGTAACAGATGTACATTGGGCCTCCATTCAAGTACTCCCTCAATGCAAAAATACTTTGTTGTATTAAAGTGGCATTCCGTGATGCTCACCTCCCCAACACAATTGCTGGAGGCAAATGGGTGCATAAGCAAATGTGGTGACTGAAGTTGATGGTGGTCGGCTATCAAAAGTTATACATTCTGGGGTCTTAAAAGCTTGAAGTTAAACAAGTGGTCATGTAGCTGAGAAGCAACAAAGCCCACATGAAAGAAGCACACCAGCATGTGTGATCACGAGGTGTCGGAAGAATCAGGTATCAGACATCATCGGAACAAAAAAATCATATCTTTGTGAATACGGGGGAGTGTGGAGTGAAAACCCAAAGCTCATTTGTAGATAATTGGACATCCCCTTACAGAAGGGTAGCAGGGAGGAGAGGAGCCAGTCAGGGTGCACTGTAGCAACAATGAAACATACAACTTTCCTCTAGCTCCTAAATGCTTCTTCCCCCACAACAAAAATGATCCCCATTCTACCTTACAAATCTAGCTAGACCTGAGGATGTACACTGGTACAGATAGGAACTGGAAACACAGGGAATCCAGGGCGGATGATCCCTTCAGGACCAGTGGTGAGAGTGGCGATACGAGGAGGGTAGAGGGAGGGAGGAATAGAAAGGGGAAACCGATTACAAGGATCTACATATAACCATCTCCCTGGGGGACAGACAACAGAAAAGTGGCTGAAGGGAGATATTGTATAGTGTAAGATAAGACAAAATAATAATTTAGAAATTATTCAGGGTTCATGAGGGATGGGGAATAATTATCAGCTGATGCCAGCGGATTAAGTGGAGAGCAAATGTTTTCAGAATGATGAGGGCAATGAATGTACAAATATGATGTATGTATCAATTGTGATAAGAGTTGTATGAGGCCCCAAAAATTGATTATAAAAAAAGAGAAAAGAAATAACAGTATGAAAACATCCCCCCAAAAAGCATGCCTCTCTTGTCCCTCATATCCTAATCACCTGAACTCACTCCATGTGACTTCTTTCTGTTTCCATGAATGAAGGACAGTGGTTTGACAACACAGAAGAGGGGGGGGAAAAAACAAGGGTGTCACCCAAACTGCTGAGTTTGAAAAATGTTTCCAAGAATGTAATCACAGATTAGACAAATGTGTGAAGTGTAATGGAGAGTACTATGAAGGGGATAAAAAATTTAAATGCATAGTTTTGAAAAAATTGTAGTTTTTGTCGGGTTCCCCCTAGTAGCTTCCAATATCATAGCAACTCAAGCCATCACCATACATCAAACTGACAGAGAAGGGGTGGGTTTTGTGTGTAGGTGGTGTTGGTTATTACACAGGGGCAAGGGACTTCTGGTGGCATAGTACCTTATGCCTTGGGTGTCAACTGTAATGTCAGCAGTGGGGAACCACCAGTCAGTCCTCAGAAGAAAAGGATGAGGCGTTCTACTCCCATAGAGTTAGCCTTTGGGAAACCCACAGAGATAGTTCTGCTCTGATCTCATAGAGTCGCTATGGCTCAGCATCGACTCCATCGAAGTGAGCTGACAAACTAAAGGCAGGAGATCTGAAAGAGGATGCGGAGACGTTGTCTCAGGTACTTTGGACATATTACTATGGTGGAACCAGTCCTGCAAGAAGGGCATCATTTTTGGCAGAGGGTTAGCAAACAAGAGGAAGACCCTTACTTAGGTGGATTGACACCGTGGCTGCGAGAATCGGCTCAAATACAGTAACAAGTGCGAGGATGGCGCAGGACTGGGCTTTGTTTCTCTCTCTAGTGCACAGGCCCCTATGAATCCGAACTGACTCCAGGGCTCTACAATATCAACTACTACAACCCTGAAGTTCAAACCTACCCAGTGGCTTCCCAAAAGGGAGGTGTGGCCATGTGCCTCTGTAAAGATGACAGCTAGGGAGCCCCTGCGGGGCAGTTCTACTCTGTGGCACAGGGGCAGCCAGGAGTCGGAATGTGCTTCACAGCAAAGGGTGTGCTTTGTCTCAGATTGTGCCTGCTGCTGTTTATGCTATGCACTGAGTTTAACATGTGACACTCAGGAGCGAATGAATGGAAACACACCCATGATGCTTCCATGATGCCAGATGCAAGCTGACACTGTTTCTGAGTTCTGGGCATATTATTTTTTCAGAGATAATTTCCTGTAGCGGTGACACACCGAGTCCTATTTCATGTAAAAGCATCAGCAGCAGAGGAAAGCACTGCACAGAGAGAAGACTATGACACGTAACAGGCTTTCCATAGAGGAACAAAAGGGTGGATGTCTTGGGCTGCACTCTTTTCTTGTATACAGACAGTAAACAAGCTGAACACATCTCACCTAAGCATAACATTACAACTACTTGAAGCCCAGCTCAGGCATCTGGACAAGAGGCAGCAAGGAAGGATGGGAGAGAGTTAATGGGCTGGGCGTCCCCAAAGGTGCAGAGTGGGAATCAAGGGAGGATCCAGGACGAGCCAAGGCTTCTGGCAGAAGTCTGAGAGGAGAGCAGCAGAAAGGAGCTGCTCTCTGGGTCCTCACAGATGTAGCCAGTGAGAGAGCAGCAGTGCTGCCCCCTGGCGGTGTGCCGAAGGCAGGGCCGCTTCCCCCAGGGCTGGAGAGCTCTGGGGAAAGACAAATCCTGTCACTTTGGATGCCAAGTAAGGGGGCACTGTGTGCCGGTGGTGTACCTATGTTGGCCAAAGCGCTGCCCACTGTGCATTTGCTTCCCACAAGCACAATTATCCTTCCTCGTGCATCCAGGAAAGACAGTTCTAGAAAAACACAAGCAGTAAAATAAAACACTGCCAGGTCTCGAACCATCCTCACCATTGTTACTATGCCCACTGATGTAGCCACTGGTTCGAGCTGTTTTATTGCCCATCCTCCACTTTTTGCCAAGCATCATGTCCTTCATGGACTTGATGTCCCTTCAGGGACTGGTCTCTCCTGACAGCACGTCCAAAGATATCAAATGAAGTCCAGCCATCCTTTGTCCCCATGTTCTCTTGGCAGTCCTTGTACTTTTATTGCTCAGTGTCTGATTATTTGGGACCAGGCCTTATTGCTGCCCCTTCCTCACCTTGGCCCCCAATCCCGACCCCAAGCCCTGCACATCCACTGTGTGAAACCTCCTGTTCCTGTAACCATCCCTGTGCTTTTGTGTGGGGGGTCTAGCTGGGTTCCCCTGGCAATTCGCCAGCTGCCCTTGGGAAAGTTCATGGAGTCGGCTAATTAGTAGAAAAGCCAAACGTCCAGCTGAGATTGGTTTACTCCCTAGCACCCTTGGGCAGGAGCACAGCCCCACTCCCGGTCCCAGGTAGCCAACGACCACACCTAGGTTCTCCGGACTTGGCAGCTGTAACATGTGGCCTGGGCTTCCCCTTCATTTCCTGCTCCTTTCTGGCTTGCTGTCTGACTTTTCTTTGCGGAATTAAAGCTGCAAATTGACAGGATCCCATAAACACTCTAAAGCCACAAAAAAACACCAAATGCCCACCCAAACATGTGAAACTTCCAAAAATCATCCTTAGAAGATTCCCAAACCCTAAACATTCCTAAACCCCATATATGCCCTGAAAACACCATGAAAGCCCTAAGAAAACCTAAAATGCTGGGGGAAAAAACACATATAATATGAAAAATACCCTAAAATCCCTAAGGAACTCTGTAACATCACTAAAAACACCATATTGTGCTGAAAAATACCTATACACTCTAAAAAACCACCCCTAAATCCCTTAAACACTCCCTAAAATCTTATAAAACACCCTAAAAACCCCAAACTACCCGAATGCCCCAAACACACCTTGAACGTCCACAAACAACCTAAAAGCCCTAAAAAATCACATGCCACCAAAAAGCCCTAAATGACCGCAAAATGCCAACTCATAGCCACCCTATAGAGGGCTTCTGGAGCTGTCAGTCTTTTATGGGAACAGCTTTATCGTTCTCCCAAGGAGAAGTTGGTAGGTTTGAAACCCTGACCTCATATTTAGCAGTCTAATAATTGCTGGACAGTGCCACCAAGGCTCTACTGGTGTAGTGGGTTACACATTGGGCTGCTAACCTCAAGGGAAACGGTTCAAAACCACCACCCACTCCTTGGGAGAAAGAAGAAGCTTTCTTTCTATTCCCCTAGATTTCCAATTGAAGGTGTAAAGTAACCTGTTAAATGCTCGCAGTGGCAGCAGCAATGTCTCATAACCATGGGGAAATGTGGTTCAGAAACTTCAGAAGCAAGCATCCACCAGTAGGTGACTAACCAGCAGTATTGACTTGGGCAAAGAGAAGGTGACATGGAAGGGTAAGGAGAAGAATGCGTGCAGAGGGCAGGTTGGCAGCTGAGCCTAAGTCCAGTAGAAACAACAGCAGAATGGCCTGTTCCTGGAAGGGCCACAGGAGATGGTGCGACTTCATGTAGCCCCCACTTACATGTGTAACAGCAGCAATTGCCTGAACACGTGGTCTCCCCAGGGAGGAGCCTTTGTGTGGTGTTAAGATGCTGTTACTGTCTGTTGTACTGTGGTGGCCTGCATTTGGCTGTAATGGTGGAAATTTTGCAGCCAGTAGTTCAAATGCCTGCTGGGTCACTCACTGCAGGTAGACTTCAGCAGTTTCCAGACAGAGACGAGGGAGGAGGACCTGGTCTTCCACTTCTGAAAGAACTGGCCAGTGTGAACCTTGTGAATGGCAGAACACTATACCTGAACATGAGTACCGCAGGCTATAAGGCATGATGGATTGACACAGTGGCTGCAGCAATGTGCTCAAACATAGGATAGTGCTGGCCTGGAAAATAGTTCATCGTCCATTAAAAAAAATCATTATATAGGGGCTCATACAACTTTTGTTGTTGTTTTTCCCTAAGGGAGAGCAGTGTATTGGTACACTGAGAGGTATATAGATCAATGGATACGAACAGAAAAGCTACACATATATTCACCAGTCAACAGGAAACTAGCCTTCGAAAAAGGACACAGAAATATCCAAAGGGACAAATTCTGCTTGCTCAACAAATGGTGTTGGACAAACTGAGATACCGTATGTAGGAAAATGAAGCAAGCCCCAAACCTTCCCCCATGCACAGAAATTAACTGAAGAGGGGTTAAAACCTGAAAGTAAACCTCCGGGCTATCATAATCATTTTTTCGATGACCTCATCGGTCAGAAATCATTGTAGGAACGCCAAAGCGTTCTTGTGTTCAACGTCTACATACATAGCAGGTGCTCCAGTAAAGGGGAATCTTGGTGGAGCTGGCTCATCCATTCCTGAAAAGAGTAGAGCACCACGTTGGCCCATCACAGAGCTCAGGTGTAGAATCTTCCTCACTGTCATCCTTTATCTCAGCAGTGTCAGTGTTGGATTATGAATTTCCCAAAGAACCAGTATCGCTCAATTCTGTGCACAATGCTGACTCACTCTCGCTGTTATTTCACTGGTCTAAAAACCCATTTAGGTTAAAATGACACTTTTTTGATGCCATGACCTAAAATTTTTAGTGAGAAAATGTTCCCAATGACATTACATGGGTCTTCGTCTAATCCTGATGCCATGTTCTTTTTCACAGAGACCAGCTTCTTGTATAAATTGCTCAGCATACAGATGGAATAAGAACAGTGAAAGGATACAACCCTGATGCACACCTTTTCTGATTTTAAACCATGCAGTATCACCTTGTCCTGTTCACAGTCTCACCTGGTTCTATCTCTTGGCCTTTGCATAAGCTCCATATGAGTACAATGAAGTGTTGTGCAATGCCCATTCTTTTCCATGGTATCCCCAAGATTCACCTCCTTCCACTCGTGGTTTCCAGAACGTGGGGTTGGGACAAAGCCTGGATAGTCTCATGGCAAGACCAGATCAGGAATGGAGCTGAGCCGGGAGCAGCTTTATTTGCTTGCTCCAGGGAAAGTCTGCCAATGTGACTAAGCCTCAGGGGCTTTCTACAAATGATAAAGGTGAATCCCTCTCTCGTTACCCACTGATCATCTCTGAGCCTCTTGCTCTCATATCCCTTGCACAGACCTCTACAATTAGATGGACAATTCGGTAACGTTTGAACACTTTTCTGATGCTGAGCCTGGGGAGCAACTAATAGCTGAGTAAATATTGATTGAAAGATGGTGAGTGGAAGAAAATAGCTTTGCCAGGTCCAGGTTGTGATGGAGATGAGAGTGTTACCAAATCCTGCTGTCCCCATGGTGGGTTTGCTGTATTGTGCCCAGTCCTGAAAGTCTGAGCCAGGGGTTTTAACGTGGCCCCTTTCAAAACATATAGGTGGAATTCTTGGACCATGAGCTGTCCATAAAGCTTTACCAAGGAGATGTCCGCCCTGGAGCGAAACAACCCAAGAACCTAGATCTTCGTGAAGGTGTTGGTAAGGGATGCAGCGGAAATCATAAACTTGACTGAAAGCAAAAGAAACTTTGCCTTCATGTGCCTGCAGCTGGACGAAGTGGTGCTGGAGCACACCCTCCTTTGTGATTCTTCTTGTTCTTTTTATGAGCTGCTCCCTGGCCTGTGTAGTCCCGTAAATCTGGAAACTCTTTGCTGGTGGGGGCAATTGTTATATCCTCCCCCCAGATCCAGATGTCTTGTCCATGGTCAGTGTGCAATCCTTGTTTGCCAGAGGAGTGGGGCATCTAAAGGCAGGCAGGGGTCACATACTTTTTTTCTACACTTTCTAGAAAGACCAGAGCTAAACATCTTGCAGCCCTTTTCATGTCCTCATTCTTTTCTGTATTTATTTTCCATGAAAGAGGAGAAGAAACGCGACAGCATCTACTGACAGCAAGTCAAATGCCATCGTGTGTGTTCAGAGGGCAGGCTGGTTCTCATTTGCCTAACTCATCAGTCCCATCGTGCCATGTCCATGTTAGATTGTTTAGGGAAACAGATGACATATGTTATGATGCTAAATAAGCTGAAACAGTGCCAGGATGGAGGCAGAAAGGTTTTATTTGTTTGTTTTTAAATGAAGCATGGCTTTCTAGTGACTTATTGTGGTGGGGAAGGGGGGCACCGAGAGCAACAAGACATGGCTGTGACAGTGGTCTGGGAATTGAGACAAATCATTGCTTCTGCAGCAGAGATGAGCTGCCTCTGACCTGTCAGTTACTTGAAGGGAGACTCTGCATTTGGTCAGACAAGTCTCAGTTGGAGATGGTACCAGCTTTCCTCCTGAGCCTCTGTGGTTCCCTTTGAACTACACAGGCCCGAATCGCTTTTAGCTGAGCAACAGCAAATGGCAACACAGACTTGCCATATTGCTCTTTTGCGTACACTCTTTAAAAATCATACTAAATATACATGCATCAAAACATTCGTCACTTCCACGCTCTACAAGATTATAATTAAGTGGCATTCTGCATGTTGTTCATATATCATCCTTACCCATTCCAAAATTATGTCATCACCCTTATGGAAGCTCAGTATCGTCTCAGGGATGGCACTTCCCCTCCAGGCCCTACTGGGTTAGGCTGGGTTGACTAGAGAAATAAATCCAAGGACACTCATATAGGTATAAGAAAGACTCCACCTCACTTATTTGTCCAATTGACATGGCATTATGTAACAACCATACTTACCTTCCTACCTATCCCTGGAAACAATTGGGAGATGTTTGTCTCTATTCATTTTCCTAGCCTAGATATTTTTTGTAAGTGGAATTAAGCAAAATGTGTCCTTTTTGAAGCTGATTTATTTCACTCAGCATAATGCTTATGAGGTTCATTCCTCTTGTAGCCTGTGTCAAGAGTTCATTTCTCTTTATGGCTGAGTAGTAGTCCATTGTATATACCGTAGGCAACATGTTTGACTTATCCATTCACCTATTGATGGGTATTTAGACCGTTGACACGTTTGCGAGATTGGGAATAATGTTGCAAGGGCCATCTGTGTATTTGTATCTATTTATGCGCTTGCTTTTAATTGCTTATATCCTTCATTTCCTTTTCTTTCCTTGTTAGACTCAGTATGATCCCCTTCTGCCCATCCTCTAGCCTCACAACCTCTGTGTCTGATGTGCCAGGATCTCACCAGAAGCCTTAACACCAAGATTCTGAGCCCTGACTGACCATTCTGACCATCCAGGGAATTGAATATTCCGGAGCACACAGAAGATGAAGTTATCAAAACTCCTTAGGCATAACCGAACAACTGGAGGGAGTGCTTTATTGGGCTGGGGGGCTGGGGATTATAGTTGTGAAGGACACCAAGAACAATTGTCATTACCTAGACTGTAAAGACTATGTTCGACATCCATGCTGGTGAGTAGCAGCTGGATTTCAGAAGCTCACAAGTGGCCATCTAGGTGGCAAGTATTGTCACCCTCACTCTGGAGGAAAGAGTGGTGAGTGGACCACATGAACATTAGACTTCATGACTCTGAGCACAGAATAACTAGATGATCTCCAACTATCAATTCCAACTTCTTTGAAAGGGATCACATCCAAAGGTCCTAGATAGTGAAGCAAAATTCACAGTCATAAAAGAGACCAGGCTTATTGGCTGGATAGGGACTAACAGAACCTCTGAAACGATGGTCCTTATTCACTAAGTTTGAAAATGAACTCCTACCTGTGGTTCAATATTCAGCCAAATAATAGATTGGTCTATAATGGGAGCAATTACACAAGTGAGGCACGCAAACCTGAAAACAGCAAACCATTTGATCTCAAAAGGGCAGTATTAATCCAAGGCCCAAGTTCAGAAGGGTAGGAAGAGAGGAGGAAGGGAAACAGAAGACATAAGTAGGGAGTGGAACAAGTCATATTATATTGTGGAGATTGCAATAAGTGGCATAAAACACAATGGGTATGAATTGTTGAATAAAAAACTGATGATCTTGGTAAACCTTCACCTAATTCACAATAAAAACTTATGAGAGAGAAAAAAATCCAAGCACCTAGGCTGCATTCCAGGCCAATAAAATCGGACTCAGTGGAGATGGGACAAAGATGTCTTTTGGACAGCTCTCTGGCGATCCCAATGAGCACACAGGCTGATACCCACCATCTGGAAACTATGGGGTAGCTGCTTCTCCGGTAATGCCTCGGGGGAGCGCTTGGGTCCCTTAAAGAATGCGGGATGATGAAGGGGCAAAGGTCATCAAACCTCACCCACAGCTTTACACTGGGGGGCTGCTCTCTGAGGAATGTGGGAAGGGTCCACTTGCATGCTGTCTCTGTGCAGCAGATCCAACAGACTCAACACCTTTCCAAAGCTGGCAAGAAAGTCCGAGAGACTAGATGTGGGCACCACGCTGTGAGTTTCCCAGAAGGCACGAGACAGATCGAGAGCAGTCACAGGAACACAGACTCCTCCGGAAATGCCGCCATGCGCAGAACATGCATCTCTAATTTCATTTCACACTGACTCAAGCATTCAGTCCTTTTTACGAAAACCCAGCTTCTCATTACAGTAACCGGTTTAAAATGACAATCTTCTGTTGAGCAAGTCTAAGAAATGACCTTCCTTTATTTTACATGGTATAAAAATTCAGTTTCCTAGGCCGATGGGCTCTAGGGACAGGTGTTTTTATGTACTAGACATGGCTTTCAAAGTTCTTCAATTGCCTAAATTAATAACGACTTTTTTCCTTTGGCTTTTCTAAGGGACACATTAATTTCAATCTTTTTCTAAGGAAGTGAATCTCTAGCTATCTCATTTGGATAACTTTCTGCCTTCAGAGTAGAATTTGAAATAATCTGCAAGGTTACCCCTTCCCCACCCTGCCCCAGCAGCCCAGCCTCTTTCTTCCTTCCAGCCTCCAGCCACCGGGGTTTGGTTGGGAAAGGAGATGCAGAAGGGAGTCTCTGGATTTTTCTATCAAAAGGTTGGCCACAACCCCCAGTAGACCAAATGTAATTCATTATGGTGGGTTTTGGTTTTACTACATTAAGAGTTATCCTTAGGGAAATTACAAACAAACAGAAATAGGAAGACTTTATATTTTATTAACGGATGTACTGCTCAGTCTCATTATATTTTAAAAGACAAAGTATAAAAAAAAAATCTGGCTCCATTTAAAATGTCCTGACTAGCAGAACTTAAAATACACAAATCTTAACATGAAAGTCTAGATGAATAAATAAAATAAACAACGAAACAGCTTTCTCAGGAAAAGCCATAATAAAGAGCTCGACTATTTTTTGAGCTGTTTAAGATGCTCGTGTTAAAGGGAAAAGAGTATCATTGTTGACTTTGAAATGTAGAACCATTTGCTTAATTCAGTGATGCTAAAATGGGCAGTTTGGCTGAAGAAAGAAATTGGCTTGTAGCATTTGATGAGCAATTTCTTCTTTTGAATATAGAAATGACCAGGGATGCGGACACGCTTTTTATTCTTTTGAGGACCCTCTAACCAAGAAATCTTTTAAATGATCATTACACAGTGAATGCCTGGAGGCTCTGGAAACTATTTATTTTGACATTATTATAAGCTCAAAATGATTCACCAATGCAAAAGAAGAAGAGAAAGAGCAATTACATACTAAGCTGTAAACACTGGAAGCTTTTCTGTGCTGAAAATAATTGGACAGAGTTTTTTCTTTTTTTAAGTAATAGTGTCCAAAGAGATTCAATGATCTTATTGCTTATGGATTTGGAGCTTAACTATATTCCTTATTTTAAATTTGATATTAGAATAGCAAGATTATAGACCTTGATACAGTGTGACTTGGAGAAGTATCGTTTCATTAAATTATCAAGTTAAGGCTCAAGGAGCCTGATGGAATGTGTGTGACCATGAGGCCAGCCAGTTGGAATCCGCTATGGCTCACAGAGAAAGATGCGGTTCTCAGCTCCTGTAAAGATTTAGAACTTCGGGAACCCACAAGCATAGTTCTACGTTGTCCTTTCAGGGGTCCTCAAACTTTTTAAACAGGAGGCCAGTTCATTGTCCCTCAAACCCGCTGGAGGGCTGGACTATAGTTTAAAAATAAAACTATGCACAAATGCCTATGCGCACTGCACATACCTAATTTGAAGTAAAAAAAAAAAAGGGGGGCAAAAACACCCGGCATGCTGAATAAATGTCCTCTGAGGGCCATGTGGTCCGCAGGCCATAGTTTGAGGACCCCCTAGATTGATATAAGTCAGAATCGACTTGATAGTGTTAGGTTTCTGGGGTGGTTGACCTCAGTTCTTGCTTAGCAACGCTGAAAGAATTCATATGGCAGAAGCACTTTTGTAAATCCAAGTGAATGTTATGAAAGAAAGTTTCAGGTATCGCAGTCCCCAAAAGTCCCCACTATCTCCGGAAAGCACGCCGGGCTGCATGGCAGGGGTGGGGAAAGTTTGCAGCTGAATATGGCGGTTTCATGGGAGGAATACCTGAGCAGGAGTGCAGAACCAGCTGAGGAGCCACGGCAGGAACCCCCAAGGGCCTCACCCTCCACTTGCAGAGCACGTGAACAAGGGAGGGCGACAAGGAGCCCAGGCCTACTTCTATCACCTCCCAACACCACTGGAGGGCATTGGTCGATCGTACTGGTTGATTTTGGTGCACTTTTGTGAAGTCCTATTCTGTATGACCAGGTGGACCTTCCACCTGGGTCTACATGACTTGGGTCAGAGCATGCTCAGTTCTGAATTTTGCCATAGGTATCTAATGAGTGTGCCTGATTTATTTCCAACCCCTTTGTTGTGGCCCGGACAGCTCATTTTCGTTTAGTGCTGGCATTTGGGAAGACAAGCCCTAATCTAGCAACCTGTCAATAGCAGTAAGTGAATGGAATTAAAACTCAACTCATAGCCATAAATTCAATTCGGACTCATAGCGACCCGAGAGGACAGGGCAGAATTGCCCCCTGAGGATTTCTGGGGCTGGAATTCTTTACAGGAATAGAAGTCTCTTTTTTCTCCCTCCCAGTGGCTCCAAAGGACTGACCTTGCAAGGAGATGTCCAGCGGGTGCCTGCAGGCTCCTTCATTGAAAATCTCTGCTAGTTTATGAAGCGGGAGGGAAATTTTGAGGAGGCCGTCTGCGGCAGAGTTAACTCCCCATTAAAGCCAATGAGCTTTTCCACATCTCTCAAAAAACAAACAAAAAAACCTAAAGTGACTACTTCAGATTAATATGCTGTAGGTAGAACCACCTCCCACTCAGCAAACCAAACCAATCAACCAACCAACCAAACAAACAAAAACACCCCAAATCCTGTTGCCTTCAAGTCAGTTCTGACTCATGCTCACCCCTTGTGGTACAGAGTACAATTGTTGCATGAGGTTGTCTAGGCTGTACCCTTTATGAAAGCAGATGACCCCTTCCTTTTGTGGTACAGCTAGGTGGGTTTGAACTGATAACCTTTATATAAGCAGCCCTATCCAGCGATCTATGTCAACTAAAGTGTCAAAGCATGTAAAGACTGATCCACAACCCCCACTTCTCTCTTCCTCTTCTGTGATGACCTGGAATCCACCTTTTGATCTGGTGGCACCATATTTGTGAAGCAGCCCGAATCACTGACGGACGGTGTGCAGGACAAACACCCTGTAGAATTGCCCTTCTAGCGTCAGAATTTGCATGAACAAGAAATAAACTTCTAGATTTTAAGCCACTGAGGTTTCAGGGGTAGCTTCTTTCTGAAGAACAGACTAGGCTATCCTGCCTGATCATCTCTTCACAGGGTTTTTGTGGAGAGCTACCGGAGCAGCTCGATCCAGGGGAGCTGCCAAAGCAGATACCTACACTTTATCTGGGATTGTAGGTTGTAGTACCAAAGTTTTTATTTGCCCGGGAGGCACTGAGTAAATTGTTTTTCTTCTGAAAACAGGACAATATGTAAGTAAGTTTGGAGACATATGTAGCTGGAGCTGAAAGTCCTCTTACCTTGCAGTTTTCTTTGGTAGAGATAGACTTGTTCTTAATGAAACCCATGACAGTCAGTGTCACAAATGACTTCTGAGGAGAGGCCAAACAGCTAAGTCAAGGCCAGCCTACCGTTCTCTTAAATGCTGTCTCATGCTCTCATCTGCTCTGACGTGTTTGCTCAGGGGCATGTGGCAGCCACTGGGCGGGCCTTACCATTGGCACTGAAAATCATTGTAGGGGATATTAGAGGATTTACATCAAGAAGACCTGACTTCCTGGCCATTGCTCGGGGGCCACAGTTCCCAAGACAATCAGTGTCAAGGGCAAAACAAAATAAAACATGACGAGGCCTCTGGGGCTGGGTTGAGCTGGATATGTAACCAAAGCCCCCTTCTACCAGGATCTTCCCAAGAGGAGATTGCTCTTTTCCATAGCTAAACAATTTTGTTTAACACACGTTCTGCTGGGGAACCTTCTGGGAAGCAGAAGAAAATAAATCTGCCTTCCTTTGAATTAAGCTGGGTTGGGTCCAAGCCCTGTGTAGTGTGTATTCTTATCATAACATCTAAAGGAGTCTCATTTCACCATTCTTAGCTATTAAAAAAAAAGTTCCAGGCACAATAATTCAATTTAAAATTACACACCAGGAGTAGTTCATATTTAATACACTTTATACAGGTATTACAGGTACAAGGGACGTACTTGTTAACTGCCAGGTTGCTGGCTTGAACCAACCAGCTACTCCACAGGAGGTACTGTGTTTCTGTGAAGATTTTCAGCTTGGAAGCCCACTGGGAGAGCTCTCCTCTGGCTTGAGTCTGAAGGTGCTTGACAGCAGTAGCCTTTTGTTTTTATAGAGGTATAAAGCTTTCTTTCTTTCTTTTTTTTTTTCTCGGTATAAAGCTTTTTAGAACAACAAAAACAATTCCTTTTGGAAGTAAGCCAGAGATAAAACCACAAGTTACATGCTTTACTTTTTTTCTGTCCTGCTGCTGGCAGCCACCCTTTCATCGATTGTGCACACCAGCATGCTGGTGAAGTGGTGAACTCTGCGCTCTCACTCCCCTGGCTACACACTCGGTCTCCTCACTCATCGTGTGGCTTCACCCAACGCACGGAGCCTCCTGCAGGCTCCTCACCCTGTGTGTGTAAAAGTGCGAAGGAGACAGACTTCCTCAGAGCTGTGCTTTAGAGAGAATCCTCCTCACATTCTCAGCACCGCCTTGAATAGGGCAGCACTGCACATGACATCTACTTGATGATTGTTGATGGTGTGGTGGTGTGTTTGTACGGATAAAAAAAGAGCCCTGAATGGTTATGTAACAAGTAAGGGAATAAATAGATCTTCCTTCATCCACCTTCATCTTTCATTGTTCTATCACTCTCTGATTGCAATATTAGAGGCTAAAATGGGCAGAATTCCCACCTCTGAACAAAGTTTGTGCACATGGGTGTGCATGCTTGTGTGTCCATGTGAGTGTGCCTGTACAATGTGTGTGCACGTGTGTGTGCACATGTGCACTGGAGCCTGGCAGCAGCAGGGGAGGCGCCTGTCTCTGTTCAGCAGTATCTGACGGCTGCTGCAGGTGTAATGAGAAGTGATTGTTGATCTGTTCAGGGAGCTCCTGGGGTGGACTCAGGGAAGGAGCAGCAAAGAAGACATACTCATCTCCCCCATATGTAGATGAGGTGATGGAGGTGGGCGGTAGAGGAGCAGCTCCTTAGTAATGAGATCACAGGGGAAAGGCCTTGGATGAGGTGCCAGACATCCCTGCTTTCCCAGAGAGGGTGGGGACTGGGAACGAGGCTGCATCCTGCCTAATCAGTTACAGTTGCTCTGTCGCTCTGGGGAGGGAGGCAGATGAGGCAGGGAGCTTCCGGAATCTCTCATCTCCAGTCCTTCTAGGTGGATGTGGGAGCGTGTGAGGACGGCCACACTGGAGGGTCAGGGTTGATCGCCTTGCAGTGTGGAGCCCGGCCTGGACCTGCGTTGTGCAGGGTGACCAAGGAGCTCTGAGGGCAGGGTTCTGGGTGGGGGCTTTGTCTACTAAGACCCACAGCCGCGCCCTGTGTCGCAATGTTGGCATGCAATGTGCAAAGACTTGAGACAATGTGAAATGGACCATCCACTTCACTTGGAAAGACAGGAGGGCTGAAAATCAGATTGGGAGATCTGATCTCGTTTGCTGCACAGTTGTGAGAGGAGATATTCCTGGCTTCTCTCATGTTGGGAACCGGGCATAATCAGCCTGACAAAACCAAGGCCATATTGCCTGCCCAGCAGGGCTAAAGCCACGTCACCTCAACCTTATCTTACCCTGACACACACCAGATGGCCCACCCTTGTCTGCTCCAGCACCGGACATTCCAACTGCAGACTTGCGGCCGCCTGCCCTGTGTGCTCTACACTCCCACCCTTCCTTTTTTTTATCTCTCCTTTGAACTCCCTTGTTTGCCTCACCCTTTATAGAGAGGCTTGTGTAGCAATAAACTCAGACCTTGACAAGAATCTGCTTGGTCTCGCTCCTCTCTCTCGCCCGTTTCTCTTTCAGGCTGGGTCCTCCTTGGAACCCCTCGAATAACTGAGTCCCGCGGGTTGGGGCACTCTCACACATGAAACTATATTCCTCCTCAGGCATCAAGGAGGTGATACGAATGCTTTGATAGCCTAGTATCTGTCAGCTGGGAGGCACAACATAGTGAGAGCCCTTATTAATCACTTGGAGATTAGCTGAGGGGTGGGAGAAGCCAGGCATGAGGCTTTCCAGGGCTGCTCAGCCTGCACAGGAGTCCTTTCCTGGGTTGGACAGAGGTGCTGCCATCTGAAAGCTCAGATAGAGCAGTTGGAAAATTAACTGACCTGGTACAAGATCTATTTACATATATCAAAAGATCCTGGGTAATAACATCTCATGTTTGTGCAGCATGCCACATTTGTCAAAGGGCTTTCTCATTTACTGTCTTACTTGGTCCTCAAACTAAGAGGCCTTTGGGCAGCTATTGCTGTTTAATTTTGGGCGTGGTAACAGCTTTGGGTATAGTACTGGGCTTGGAATCAGGCTGTGCAACCCACAGCAGGTCACTTAGCTGCTCTGGATTGGCTTTCTTCCTCTACGAAGGTCAGCGCTTGGACTAGACCATTTTCCCAGTGGCAGCTCTGCTGACATTTTGGCCAACATCGTTCTTGTGGGGCTGTGTTGTTCCCTGCACCAGGATGGCAGTGGGACTCCCTTCTTCAGAATGTCTCCAGGCATGGCCAAATGTCCCCAGCAGAGCATGCTGCTGGGCTGGCGCACGGCAGGATGATGCACTCAATGAGTTGGATTTTAAGTTTTCAGGTACTTTACATGTCTGCACAGGGAGACTACATCAACAATTACCCAGCAGTCAATGGGTCATCACTGACCCTCTCTATAATTCCAACTGAGATCATGAAGCACCGACTGAGTTTCTGAGCTTAGCACCCTGCATGGCACAAGTTGTTTAGCACTCAGCTACAAACTAAAAGGTTGGCAGTTCAAACCTATCCAGAGGCCTCTTAAACAAAATCCTGGTGGTCTGCTTCAGAAGAGTTGGAGCCATGAACACCCCATGGAGTGAAGAGATATAAACATGAATGTGGATGTGACTCTAGGTATAGCTACAACCGGGAACCATGGAATCAACTACATCATGGAATCAACTTCAACTCCTGGCCTCCTTGTGTGTCCAAGAAGAACTGTGCTCCCCAGGGTCTGGAAAGGCTGCTTGGTCTGAAGTAGATTTGCAGGCCCTTCTTTCTAGGTGCCGCTGGGTGGCCTCAACCTTCCAAGCATGCTATTAAAAGCCAATCCGTCACCTGTGTGCATCACTGAAGACACACAGACACAGGGAGCAATGCCCTGGCTGGGGCACTGGAACAGCGCTGGCATGCAGTGAGTGCTGCCCAGTTAGCGAACAGGTCTTCCCTTGGTACTTTCTCAGGTCTGTGTGAAGCTTTCTAAGCATCCAGAGTTCTCAGCCTGATTCTACTGCCAACTTGCAGTGTGGCTTCGAGCTAGTCTCTTGCCCTCTCTGGGCTTGATAACAAAAGCAGGGCAGGCCAGCCACAAATATCGTGTGGCTAGCAGGGGAAAGCAGTTGAGGACACAATTGCAGATGGAGTTCATCCTTTGGACTCATCGCCCCTCCTCCCTAACACACCCCCCCCCACTACACACACACACCTTTTCAACTGCACCAGATGGGTTTTAACTTTCCGGCACCAGAAAAGCAGACCTTGAGTTTTTTCCTTTATGGAATGTAGGCCATCCCTGCTTATGTGTCACATTCAGTCCTCGTTCTTCTCCCTACTCTTGTCCCTCCTCCAGTCATCAACAAGTGACTGCAGGGCGGTTTCCCAGCAGGGCTGTGCTCAAAGATTCATAATGCTGGGTTTTCCTTTAGTTCTCCACAGTCTTGGGCTTGGAACAATCCAGGCATTACCTTATCAAATGCTCATTTTAGGGGGGAAGGACGGGGGCACTGGAAACACCGTATGGGCTCAATCCTTTTCTGCACGTGTGTGAGGGGTTTCCAGGAGTTCGAATTTCAACTTAAGTGATTTATTTTTTGTTGTTTAATCGCGTGCCTGTCATCTGCTGGACATTTCTTCTACAGTGTTTTGTTGTTGTTAACCCCATTTCTAAGATCAGAGATAGAAGGGTCAGGCACAATAGGCAGTTAAATTGACTCAATCTGGGGTGTGAACCTGCTTCTGTCTGGTTCCTCATAGCCCTCAGTCATTTTAATGCAGGTGTTGTGAAGGGTGTGGGTTCAGCAGCCACACACTGCCTCATCTCGCCTCCTCGTTGATAGGCTGTGTACCCTTATGTGAGTTGTTTAATCTCCTACCAAGCTTGTGAGAGCACTACTTTTATTAGCTTCATTTTACCGAGACTGTGAGAGGTCAGGGGAGCGAAGGCTTACATATTGCCAGGCATATAATATGCTAATGATAGTCAAGATATATAACTAAGCATTTCTCTGTTCTTGGTTCTGTCAGTACCTGGTGTGGCCACAAAGGAGAAACCTGGTTTCCTGCTATTTTGAGCATCTAGTGTGAATGGCAGGAGATAAGTCACAAGCTAATGAACCCTTGTGGTGTAGTGGTTAAGCACCCTGGGCCCGGCTATCAAAAGATATAGTGTCCAGGGTCTTAAAGACTGGAAGATAAACAAGGGGCCATCTAGCTAAGAAACAACAAAGCCCACATGGAAGAAGCCACCAGCCTATCTCGACATGATCGCTGAAGACAAAGCGGGTGCATAAGCAAATGCGGGCATGTTTTCCTGATGTGCACTCACCCTTTACATAAAACTCTCTCTTATACATACGCGTTTCTGTGGATTTGTTTCGCTAAGGCACCCAGACTAACATAAGCAGCATGGAACGCATTTAAGAAGCCTAGACAAGGGCAGGGCAGGATATTTGGAGGGACTGGATCCAGAATTAGAGAGGAAGGGGTCCTGGAGGTGAAACGGGCTGCTAGCTCCCTGTCCCAAGGGGGACAATGAGACTGCTGGCTCCCATGAAGATTTACAGTCTTGAAAACTCCATATAGGGTCACTGTGGTTGGAATCCACTGGACGGCAGTGGCCTTTTGGGATTGAAGGTGGAAGCCACCAAAGAGCCTGCGGGGAGTGTGTGAACTTCTGGAATACAGCGAACAACCTCTGCACATCTGCTTTTCGTGCTGCCCAAGTCATGCATTGACATTTGTCCAAAAGTAAACCATCACAGCTGCTCTCTCAGGAAGCTGGGGGCTGAGCCCGCTGGTTCCACTCTGTCAGCATTTCTGGTCCGGGTACCTGCCCTCTGCCCCGGCACAGGCAATGGGCTTTTGGAAGCAGTGCTCCCTGGGTAGTGGGTGTGATTTGGCTCCTCTGGCCTAACATGATGAATGCTGAGAGGGGGTGGATACTAGGGGGTTAAGCTCCCTGACCTTTCCCTAGCCCAGGGGAAAACTTACTATTTAAAGTAAGTTTTAGACAGAATCTTTAGAAAGATAAATTGTTTACTTAATGTACACAATTACTCCCCAACACATCTGTTTTGTGTCTGCTCAACTCAACCTCATAGGCTATGGATGACCTTGAGCAAGTTTTTAAAGTCACAATGGGTTTCTACCAGGATTGAGAGTTCAGCTCTCTCAACTCTCCAACTGGTTATTAGCACCATAGTCTCATTTCTATTTATGGATTTACTTTGTTTGAGGGAAAAAAGACTCCCAATTCAACTTTATTTTATTAGGAACTCCTTTGCTATGTTTTACACAAGAAAAAGGCACAAACCGCTGTTCTGGATGAAGGAGAGCATCCGCATGAGGCCCCAATGGTGTCGGAAGGACCCACAGCCACAGTTACTTAAATAAAATGACACTCATTCTGTCCTGCTGACTCTGACTCATAGTGACTCTGTGTAGGGATCCTGAAGTTGCTACCTTTACAGGAAGCAATAACCTCATCTTTCTCCTGTGGAATGACTAGTGGCTTCGAACCAGCGATCTTGCTGTTAATAGTCCAACACTATCCAGCATCACCACCTGAGCTCCTGAAAGCTTAAATGAGACATGGAAAACAAACACCTTTGTCACAAAACTGTCCCTGAAGACGGATCAATTCATGGAGTTGCGGGAGGGCCAGTGAGAGCATGAGCGGGACCTTCATTGGGATGTGCACACGACCGTATATCGCTGAGTCTGGCCCGGGGAGTGGACGCAAGTTTTCCACTGCCGGTCAGCAGTAGGAAAGAACTCAATGGTGGCTGAATGTGTGGCCCCTCAAAATGGATTTAGGGTCTCCACATAGACTCTCACTGTGAGCCACAGCCTATTGCTCAAAATTTAAGCTTAAATATGACTTAAATGCCTAACATTTTGTTTCCTTAAACTAGAGTACTGCCAGGATCAACTAGAGGCCTGGATGACCTATCAGGTCTGAACAACGATCTCAAATCACTTCACATGATCCATTCCACCAGTCATGTCACCAGTCACACCTCCTCACTTACCCATTCCAGAGACTGTGCCTGTATAACCTATCGACTAACACATTCCCACATGTTGTGATTATGAAATCAACCATCATGCTGGAATAAGGACCAATCACGATGTAAGGGGCAGGGTCAATGGGAAAGCAAGATAGGGGCTGAGGGGAGCCAAGAGGGTCCCGTCACTCAATCCCTAAACCTGATCTAATGTCACTAGACTGGGGTCTTCCTCACATCTCAAGGGCACCCGATTCATGATTGAAGTGAATTGTGCTTATTCAATCTTTGTTCTGCTTACCGTCCTGCTATGCTGCCTCCTCTTCTTGCTTTATGTGTGTGGCTCCCTCTGTTGTGGTGACAAATGGCTTGAGAGGGATTTGACATAGGGAGAAAGCCCACCCACATCAACTGTCACCAGAAGCAGACACTAAGTTCATTTCTCTCACCTCACAGAACTATGCACATCAGACACTGGTAGAGCTGCCCGGAAGGGGAACCCTTAGTGCAGTGGTTCTCACCCTGTGGGTTGCGACCCCTTTGGGAGTCATATGACCCTTTCACAGGGCTCGTCCAATTCATAACTGTAGCAAAATTACAGTGATGAAGTAGCAAGAAAATCATTTAATGGTCGGGGGGGGGCGGTCACCACAACAAAAGGACCTATATTAGGAAGGTTGAGAACCACTGCCTGAGTGTGCTTAGGACTTTGCTGCCCTCAGGGTCACCAGACATTCCTGAAGGCAGAGTCACTGCAGGAAGCCCTTCTGGGAAATGCCCTGAAGCCAGGTCTCAACCAACTCCATCCACCCTCACCCTCCTAGATCCTAATCATAGGCTGCATGGAAATGCTCCCTGCCACTTCAAAGACTGTAAGTCCATGGGAGCAGAAAGCCTTCTCTTTCTCCCTTGGAGTGGTGGCTGGTGAGTTCAAACTGCTCACCTTCTGGGTAACATAACCCACAGACCAGCTCCCCCTGAGCTCAGTTAGGTTTGCCACACAGCACACATTGTTGGGAACCTTCTGAAGTAGCTGTGCCATGTGCAGGTTGGGGGATTTCGCACAAGATGCAGAATTCCACCCTCTCTTGGAAAAAATAATTTTTGCAATAGCCTTGTATTCTCTTCTGGATCTGAGTAGCAGCTACTCTCATGCAGTCCTAGCACATACATGCTAGGTCTTACGCCGAGTCTGCTCCATGCTTTCCTGTGTCCTATGTGGCGCTGTAGGCACCCAAGGCATGGACTCTGCAGCCTGGGTTCAAATCTCTCCTTTCCACTTCCTCACTGTGTGGTCATAGGCTCATGACTTTATCATCCTGTGCCACTGATTTTTCATCTGTAAAATGAGGCAAGAATAGAGTCCACACATAGGCTTCTTAAGTGAAATAATTGAATTATTATATACAAAAAGCTTAGAACATTGCTCGGCATCTTGCAAATACTGTTAGGTAGCTTAGCATAGGGAGTGGGTCATCCATTACATATGCTCAGGTTCAAACTTCCGGCCAGGAAGGGGTGGTACACCTAGGTGGGTGTTACACCTGGATTGGCCCATCTGAGCCAGGTGAATTCAATCCAGCCAATGGGGTTGACCAGGACCATCAACCATGCCTCCCTGTGGAGGAATTGAAATGGCAGGATCTTGACCTCTCCGATGTCTCCCTTCACCCACTTTTCTGTTGTCTGTCCCCCAGGGAGGAGGTCACATGTAGATACTTGTAATCGGTTTCCTCTTTCCAATCCACCCTCCCTCTACCCTCCCAATATCACCACTCACAAATTATCAAGGTTTCTTGAGGGATGGGGGAGGAAGGGGTAAAAATGAGGACTTGATTGATGCCAGGGGCTAAAGTGGAGGCAAATGTTTTGAGAATAATGAGGGCAGTCAGTGTACAATGTGCTTTACACAATTGATGTATGTATGGATTGTGATAAGAATTGTATGAGCCCCTAATAAAACGATTTAAGAAAAGAAAGAAAAGGCAGGATCCTGGAGCCCACGTAGTGACTTTCTCTCCAGCAGCTTCTAGGCAAGCTGTGCAGGGGTGAGGGGCCCTGAGGTGCCTGTGTAAACCTGAAACTTCTTCTCTCAAAAAACTCACTTGGATCACAATCCAGGCTGCGGAGTGAATTCTTTCTCACGCGAAGCCAAGGACTGAGGTATATTTCTCCCACGAGAGATCTAACAATAGTATCTCTTATTATATCATTAGGAGCCCTGGTGGTGTAGTGGACTATGCATTAACCTGCTAATCGCAAGGTCAGGGGTTTGAACTGACTAGCCCCTCCGTGGGAGAAATATGAGGTTGTCTATTTCTGTAAGGCAATGGTTCTCAACCTTCTGAATGCCGCCACCCTTTAATACAGTTCATGTTGTGGTCACCTGCAACCATAAAATTATTTTCATTGCTACTTTATAACTGTAATTTTGCTATCGTTATGAATTGGATGACCCCTGTTAAAGGGTTATTTGATCCCCAAAGGGGTCGCGACCCACAGGTTGCGACCCCTGCTGTAAGGATTTAAAGTCTCAAAACCCCAAAGGGGCAGATCTTTGTCCTATTGGGAGTCAATAAAATGGTAATTAGGTTTTTTTCTGCATCAGTATCAGATTCTGGTGGCAATCTCAGTCATCCTGCATTGTGGTCTGGTTTGAACTCCGGAAATGACTGCCCTGGTTTGAGGTGAGGGCCACGGTGCTTCAGTGGTAGACCTCTCATCGTCTTTCACCGGGAAGACCCGGGTTTGATTTGCAGCCAATGTGCCCCAGACTGTCAGTGAAGGTTTGTGTGTTGCTACGACACTGAGGCTTCAGTGGTGTTTCCAGACTGAAACAGAATAATGAAGAAAGACCTGATCATCCCCATCCACACATTGACCTATGGCCCACCACTGTTGGCTTCCTCTCCCAGTCCTGGTGGTAGCACAGATTGGCACAGTTTGCTCCACTGCCCATGAGGTGCCCATGAGAGGCTGAGTCGACAACCACAGTCAAGATCAACAGCTTAAACTCCATTCTGGGTCTATGGAAACAAGAACAACCTTCTGAAATGAGGTCACATTGCTATTTGGGACTGGGAGGATGCCTTTGTGATATGGATTGCACTCTGGATCCCGAGGGGGACTTTTAAACACAGCCACATAGCAGCTCCGGAAATTGTCATAGTGAGAAGGCAGGTTAAAAAAAAAAGCTTTTACTGGCTTGCTCAAAGGAGGCTGCGGGTAGATTGTGGGGTGGAAAACTCCTCTGGAAATGAAAAGTTTTTTTCCTTACATATGCATCATTTCTTCTGGTCCTGAAAGAAAACACAAAGCAGACGAGAGAAGGAAACGGAGACTAGCAGTCATCTTGTTGGTATTCCCACAGCACCCCCTCCTTAAGCACTTGCTGCCATCTCATCCAACTCCACTCAGTGTATTTCCACCCGGCAATGATGCAGAAATGTCTGCGTACTCCAGTTTGATTGTAGTCGGGCAACGTTTATGGCTTTGACGTTCAACTGAGCATGGCAGGACGTCTAGAAACAATTATAACCAGCACCTGCTCTGTCTGTGCTGTGGGCAGGCAGTGACGGATTCCCAGCCTCTGGAACACTAGTGTTCCCTCCCAGCTCAGGATAATGACGGTGACACTCGGCCCCCTTGTTGTCTGGGGAGCTCAAGGAGCTCTCCTCTGAAACCTCAACTTATGGGCATTTCTTTAAGTGAAGACATCAAATTAGTGACTGGAAAGGAAGGCGTAGGAGATGATTATTGGCCACAAGACAAGCCTCAACCGCCTCCAGAGAGCATGTCTCCTAAGTACCAAGTTGGCGGTGACAGCTAGGGTGCCCTGGGTCACCGGGTGGTGTTGAGCGGGGACTCTGGGGCCCCAGCGTGGGACGCTGGCGGGTGCAAGTTCAAGAGGGTCAGGGGCTGATGCCTCCCCATGCCCCTGCCCTCCCCCAGCAAGGGCGCTCTGGGGTGCTGGGTCCTTGAGGCCCCGGCTGGCGGGGCCGCCCACGGTCAAGGCTTCGGGCACAAGCGCGGGTGCGCTGAGGCCTGCGCCTTCCGGGGGTCTGGGCTCAAGCAGGTGGTCGCGGCGGCTCCGCGGGCGGGCGGGCGCCCAGCAGGATGACCAACGACCCCCGGCGCGTCGCCGGCACCCAGCGCCCGGGCGTAGAGGCGGGCGGGGGGGCTGCGCTCCGCTGCCGCCAGGGCCCCCTCCTTCCGCGCCCCCCCCCCCCGCGCCAGATGAGCCCGGCCTCGGCCTCGGCGGGCGGCGGGGCTGCCCTCTCGCCGCCCTCCAGCGCCCCTCTCGCCGCCCTTTAGGGGCCGGGCCGCGCCGAGCCGGGCGGCCGCCGGCCGGGGCTGGGGGTTGGGAGGGGCGGGGGTCACGGGCGGGTCGCTCGTTCGGCCGCTGGCGGGGGGCGTGGCCGGGCGGCCGCGCGCGAGGCCGGGCCAGCGGCCGCCACGCCCTCGGGCTCAGACTCCGACTCCGGCTCGGCTTGCCCTGGCGGCGGTGGCGCCGTGAGGAGGAGTCCGCGCTCCTCTGTGGCGGCGGCGGCGGCTGGCTCCAGGCCGGGTTTTGGCGCCGCCCGCCTGCTGCCTCCTGGCGGCTCCAGAACTCCAGCCCCCTCTCTATCAGCCTCTCACTCCGTCTCAATACGTCTCAAGATGGCGGCCAATGTGGGATCGATGTTTCAATATTGGAAGCGCTTTGATTTACAGCAGCTGCAGGTCAGGCTTCTCTCTCGGCCTCTCGCTCGGGGGTGGGGGCTGCGGGCGGTCGCGGCGTCCCCGGGGGGCGCCGGGCTGCCTTGCCGCCGGGGAGCCGCGGCGGAGGGGAGGAGGGGGGTGCCGGGGAAAGCGGGGCCGACTCGGGGACAAGTCCCTCTCACTCCCCGGCCCCCATTGATAACTCGCTTGATCGGAAATTGATCCTCTTTGTTCAATTCATCGATCAGCCCAAAATGGCGCCGGGAGCCGCCGCCGCCACCGCTGCCCCTGGTGTCTGCCCCCTCCCCTGGTGCCCGCCCCCCCCCCCCCCCCCCGGCCCCGAGCTGCCGCCGCCGCCACGGGACCGGGGAGGGGGCGGCACCGGGCGCCCGCGGGGTGCGCAAAAAAAAAAGAACTTGAGGAAATTTGTGTTTTTCTTTGCTGACTCATACCCTGTATTCTTTTATCTCCTCTCTGAGATCCTTCTGTAAGGGGATGTCCAGTGCACTGCAAATAGGTTTTGGGTCTATACCCGGCCGTCCCCTCTCATTCTCCATGATAAGATTTTTTTGTTCTCATGATGCCTGTTGCCTTATCCCTTTGAAACTTTGTGATCACACAGGCTGGTATGCTTCCTCCATGAGGGCTCTGTTGCTTCTGAGCTAGATGGTTGCTTCTTTACCTTCAAGCCTTTAAGACCCCACACGCTATATCTTTTGGTAGCTGGACACCATCGGCTTTCTTCATCACATTTGCTTATGCAGCCGCTTTGTGGTCAGTGATCGTGTAGGGAAGGTGAGCATCGTTTAATGCCAATTTAATAGAACAATGTTCTTGCAATGAACGAGTCCTTGAGCGGAGGCCCTATGTCCATCTGCTACCTTAATACTAAATCTATAAACATATGGACATAGATCTATTTCCCCATGCCCCTTTGTAAATATATGTACATGCCTTTATTTAGACATCTATAACTGGCCCTTGCTTCCCAGCTCACTCTTCTATACCCTTTGATTTTCCTTTTGTGCCCACTGTCATGCTCAGGCTTCCTTTGGGTTTCAGTAATTCCTCTTGGTTACATTACCCTTGATCACGCCCTACCAGGCCTCCTGCATCCCCCTCACCACCGATTTCCATCACTTTTTGTTCCCTTGTCTCTGGAGTTCTTAACACCACTACCTTTCTTCCCACCTCCCTCTCTCGCATGTGGTCCACTCACCACTCTTTCCTCCAGAGTGAGGGTGACAATACTTGCCACCTAGATGGCCACTTGTGAGCTTCTGAAATCCAGCTGCTACTCACCAGCATGGATGTCGAACATAGTCTTTACAGTCTAGGTAATGACAATTGTTCTTGGTGTCCTTCACAACTATAATCCCCAGCCCCCCAGCCCAATAAAGCACTCCCTCCAGTTGTTCGGTTATGCCTAAGGAGTTTTGATAACTTCATCTTCTGTGTGCTCCGGAATATTCAATTCCCTGGATGGTCAGAATGGTCAGTCAGGGCTCAGAATCTTGGTGTTAAGGCTTCTGGTGAGATCCTGGCACATCAGACACAGAGGTTGTGAGGCTAGAGGATGGGCAGAAGGGGATCATACTGAGTCTAACAAGGAAAGAAAAGGAAATGAAGGATATAAGCAATTAAAAGCAAGCGCATAAATAGATACAAATACACAGATGGCCCTTGCAACATTATTCCCAATCTCGCAAACGTGTCAACGGTCTAAATACCCATCAATAGGTGAATGGATAAGTCAAACATGTTGCCTACGGTATATACAATGGACTACTACTCAGCCATAAAGAGAAATGAACTCTTGACACAGGCTACAAGAGGAATGAACCTCATAAGCATTATGCTGAGTGAAATAAATCAGCTTCAAAAAGGACACATTTTGCTTAATTCCACTTACAAAAAATATCTAGGCTAGGAAAATGAATAGAGACAAACATCTCCCAATTGTTTCCAGGGATAGGTAGGAAGGTAAGTATGGTTGTTACATAATGCCATGTCAATTGGACAAATAAGTGAGGTGGAGTCTTTCTTATACCTATATGAGTGTCCTTGGATTTATTTCTCTAGTCAACCCAGCCTAACCCAGTAGGGCCTGGAGGGGAAGTGCCATCCCTGAGACGATACTGAGCTTCCATAAGGGTGATGACATAATTTTGGAATGGGTAAGGATGATATATGAACAACATGCAGAATGCCACTTAATTATAATCTTGTAGAGCGTGGAAGTGACGAATGTTTTGATGCATGTATATTTAGTATGATTTTTAAAGAGTGTACGCAAAAGAGCAATATGGCAAGTCTGTGTTGCCATTTGCTGTTGCTCAGCTAAAAGCGATTCGGGCCTGTGTAGTTCAAAGGGAACCACAGAGGCTCAGGAGGAAAGCTGGTACCATCTCCAACTGAGACTTGTCTGACCAAATGCAGAGTCTCCCTTCAAGTAACTGACAGGTCAGAGGCAGCTCATCTCTGCTGCAGAAGCAATGATTTGTCTCAATTCCCAGACCACTGTCACAGCCATGTCTTGTTGCTCTCGGTGCCCCCCTTCCCCACCACAATAAGTCACTAGAAAGCCATGCTTCATTTAAAAACAAA
This sequence comes from Tenrec ecaudatus, assembly GCF_050624435.1. NCBI lineage: Eukaryota > Metazoa > Chordata > Mammalia > Afrosoricida > Tenrecidae > Tenrec > Tenrec ecaudatus. The sequence goes on along the minus strand of NW_027457587.1, from coordinate 91,866 downwards.
CAAATAAAACCCTTCTGCCTCCATCCTGGCACTGTTTCAGCTTATTTAGCATCATAACATATGTCATCTGTTTCCCTAAACAATCTAACATGGACATGGCACGATGGGACTGATGAGTTAGGCAAATGAGAACCAGCCTGCCCTCTGAACACACACGATGGCATTTGACTTGCTGTCAGTAGATGCTGTCGCGTTTCTTCTCCTCTTTCATGGAAAATAAATACAGAAAAGAATGAGGACATGAAAAGGGCTGCAAGATGTTTAGCTCTGGTCTTTCTAGAAAGTGTAGAAAAAAAGTATGTGACCCCTGCCTGCCTTTAGATGCCCCACTCCTCTGGCAAACAAGGATTGCACACTGACCATGGACAAGACATCTGGATCTGGGGGGAGGATATAACAATTGCCCCCACCAGCAAAGAGTTTCCAGATTTACGGGACTACACAGGCCAGGGAGCAGCTCATAAAAAGAACAAGAAGAATCACAAAGGAGGGTGTGCTCCAGCACCACTTCGTCCAGCTGCAGGCACATGAAGGCAAAGTTTCTTTTGCTTTCAGTCAAGTTTATGATTTCCGCTGCATCCCTTACCAACACCTTCACGAAGATCTAGGTTCTTGGGTTGTTTCGCTCCAGGGCGGACATCTCCTTGGTAAAGCTTTATGGACAGCTCATGGTCCAAGAATTCCACCTATATGTTTTGAAAGGGGCCACGTTAAAACCCCTGGCTCAGACTTTCAGGACTGGGCACAATACAGCAAACCCACCATGGGGACAGCAGGATTTGGTAACACTCTCATCTCCATCACAACCTGGACCTGGCAAAGCTATTTTCTTCCACTCACCATCTTTCAATCAATATTTACTCAGCTATTAGTTGCTCCCCAGGCTCAGCATCAGAAAAGTGTTCAAACGTTACCGAATTGTCCATCTAATGGTAGAGGTCTGTGCAAGGGATATGAGAGCAAGAGGCTCAGAGATGATCAGTGGGTAACGAGAGAGGGATTCACCTTTATCATTTGTAGAAAGCCCCTGAGGCTTAGTCACATTGGCAGACTTTCCCTGGAGCAAGCAAATAAAGCTGCTCCCGGCTCAGCTCCATTCCTGATCTGGTCTTGCCATGAGACTATCCAGGCTTTGTCCCAACCCCACGTTCTGGAAACCACGAGTGGAAGGAGGTGAATCTTGGGGATACCATGGAAAAGAATGGGCATTGCACAACACTTCATTGTACTCATATGGAGCTTATGCAAAGGCCAAGAGATAGAACCAGGTGAGACTGTGAACAGGACAAGGTGATACTGCATGGTTTAAAATCAGAAAAGGTGTGCATCAGGGTTGTATCCTTTCACTGTTCTTATTCCATCTGTATGCTGAGCAATTTATACAAGAAGCTGGTCTCTGTGAAAAAGAACATGGCATCAGGATTAGACGAAGACCCATGTAATGTCATTGGGAACATTTTCTCATTAAAAATTTTAGGTCATGGCATCAAAAAAGTGTCATTTTAACCTAAATGGGTTTTTAGACCAGTGAAATAACAGCGAGAGTGAGTCAGCATTGTGCACAGAATTGAGCGATACTGGTTCTTTGGGAAATTCATAATCCAACACTGACACTGCTGAGATAAAGGATGACAGTGAGGAAGATTCTACACCTGAGCTCTGTGATGGGCCAACGTGGTGCTCTACTCTCTTCAGGAATGGATGAGCCAGCTCCACCAAGATTCCCCTTTACTGGAGCACCTGCTATGTATGTAGACGTTGAACACAAGAACGCTTTGGCGTTCCTACAATGATTTCTGACCGATGAGGTCATCGAAAAAATGATTATGATAGCCCGGAGGTTTACTTTCAGGTTTTAACCCCTCTTCAGTTAATTTCTGTGCATGGGGGAAGGTTTGGGGCTTGCTTCATTTTCCTACATACGGTATCTCAGTTTGTCCAACACCATTTGTTGAGCAAGCAGAATTTGTCCCTTTGGATATTTCTGTGTCCTTTTTCGAAGGCTAGGTTCCCGTTGACTGGTGAATATATGTGTAGCTTTTCTGTTCGAATCCATTGATCTATATACCTCTCAGTGTACCAATACACTGCTCTCCCTTAGGGAAAAACAACAACAAAAGTTGTATGAGCCCCTATATAATGATTTTTTTTAATGGACGATGAACTATTTTCCAGGCCAGCACTATCCTATGTTTGAGCACATTGCTGCAGCCACTGTGTCAATCCATCATGCCTTATAGCCTGCGGTACTCATGTTCAGGTATAGTGTTCTGCCATTCACAAGGTTCACACTGGCCAGTTCTTTCAGAAGTGGAAGACCAGGTCCTCCTCCCTCGTCTCTGTCTGGAAACTGCTGAAGTCTACCTGCAGTGAGTGACCCAGCAGGCATTTGAACTACTGGCTGCAAAATTTCCACCATTACAGCCAAATGCAGGCCACCACAGTACAACAGACAGTAACAGCATCTTAACACCACACAAAGGCTCCTCCCTGGGGAGACCACGTGTTCAGGCAATTGCTGCTGTTACACATGTAAGTGGGGGCTACATGAAGTCGCACCATCTCCTGTGGCCCTTCCAGGAACAGGCCATTCTGCTGTTGTTTCTACTGGACTTAGGCTCAGCTGCCAACCTGCCCTCTGCACGCATTCTTCTCCTTACCCTTCCATGTCACCTTCTCTTTGCCCAAGTCAATACTGCTGGTCAGTCACCTACTGGTGGATGCTTGCTTCTGAAGTTTCTGAACCACATTTCCCCATGGTTATGAGACATTGCTGCTGCCACTGCGAGCATTTAACAGGTTACTTTACACCTTCAATTGGAAATCTAGGGGAATAGAAAGAAAGCTTCTTCTTTCTCCCAAGGAGTGGGTGGTGGTTTTGAACCGTTTCCCTTGAGGTTAGCAGCCCAATGTGTAACCCACTACACCAGTAGAGCCTTGGTGGCACTGTCCAGCAATTATTAGACTGCTAAATATGAGGTCAGGGTTTCAAACCTACCAACTTCTCCTTGGGAGAACGATAAAGCTGTTCCCATAAAAGACTGACAGCTCCAGAAGCCCTCTATAGGGTGGCTATGAGTTGGCATTTTGCGGTCATTTAGGGCTTTTTGGTGGCATGTGATTTTTTAGGGCTTTTAGGTTGTTTGTGGACGTTCAAGGTGTGTTTGGGGCATTCGGGTGGTTTGGGGTTTTTAGGGTGTTTTATAAGATTTTAGGGAGTGTTTAAGGGATTTAGGGGTGGTTTTTTAGAGTGTATAGGTATTTTTCAGCACAATATGGTGTTTTTAGTGATGTTACAGAGTTCCTTAGGAATTTTAGGGTATTTTTCATATTATATGTGTTTTTTTCCCCCAGCATTTTAGGTTTTCTTAGGGCTTTCATGGTGTTTTCAGGGCATATATGGGGTTTAGGAATGTTTAGGGTTTGGGAATCTTCTAAGGATGATTTTTGGAAGTTTCACATGTTTGGGTGGGCATTTGGTGTTTTTTTGTGGCTTTAGAGTGTTTATGGGATCCTGTCAATTTGCAGCTTTAATTCCGCAAAGAAAAGTCAGACAGCAAGCCAGAAAGGAGCAGGAAATGAAGGGGAAGCCCAGGCCACATGTTACAGCTGCCAAGTCCGGAGAACCTAGGTGTGGTCGTTGGCTACCTGGGACCGGGAGTGGGGCTGTGCTCCTGCCCAAGGGTGCTAGGGAGTAAACCAATCTCAGCTGGACGTTTGGCTTTTCTACTAATTAGCCGACTCCATGAACTTTCCCAAGGGCAGCTGGCGAATTGCCAGGGGAACCCAGCTAGACCCCCCCACACAAAAGCACAGGGATGGTTACAGGAACAGGAGGTTTCACACAGTGGATGTGCAGGGCTTGGGGTCGGGATTGGGGGCCAAGGTGAGGAAGGGGCAGCAATAAGGCCTGGTCCCAAATAATCAGACACTGAGCAATAAAAGTACAAGGACTGCCAAGAGAACATGGGGACAAAGGATGGCTGGACTTCATTTGATATCTTTGGACGTGCTGTCAGGAGAGACCAGTCCCTGAAGGGACATCAAGTCCATGAAGGACATGATGCTTGGCAAAAAGTGGAGGACGGGCAATAAAACAGCTCGAACCAGTGGCTACATCAGTGGGCATAGTAACAATGGTGAGGATGGTTCGAGACCTGGCAGTGTTTTATTTTACTGCTTGTGTTTTTCTAGAACTGTCTTTCCTGGATGCACGAGGAAGGATAACTGTGCTTGTGGGAAGCAAATGCACAGTGGGCAGCGCTTTGGCCAACATAGGTACACCACCGGCACACAGTGCCCCCTTACTTGGCATCCAAAGTGACAGGATTTGTCTTTCCCCAGAGCTCTCCAGCCCTGGGGGAAGCGGCCCTGCCTTCGGCGCACCGCCAGGGGGCAGCACTGCTGCTCTCTCACTGGCTACATCTGTGAGGACCCAGAGAGCAGCTCCTTTCTGCTGCTCTCCTCTCAGACTTCTGCCAGAAGCCTTGGCTCGTCCTGGATCCTCCCTTGATTCCCACTCTGCACCTTTGGGGACGCCCAGCCCATTAACTCTCTCCCATCCTTCCTTGCTGCCTCTTGTCCAGATGCCTGAGCTGGGCTTCAAGTAGTTGTAATGTTATGCTTAGGTGAGATGTGTTCAGCTTGTTTACTGTCTGTATACAAGAAAAGAGTGCAGCCCAAGACATCCACCCTTTTGTTCCTCTATGGAAAGCCTGTTACGTGTCATAGTCTTCTCTCTGTGCAGTGCTTTCCTCTGCTGCTGATGCTTTTACATGAAATAGGACTCGGTGTGTCACCGCTACAGGAAATTATCTCTGAAAAAATAATATGCCCAGAACTCAGAAACAGTGTCAGCTTGCATCTGGCATCATGGAAGCATCATGGGTGTGTTTCCATTCATTCGCTCCTGAGTGTCACATGTTAAACTCAGTGCATAGCATAAACAGCAGCAGGCACAAACTGAGACAAAGCACACCCTTTGCTGTGAAGCACATTCCGACTCCTGGCTGCCCCTGTGCCACAGAGTAGAACTGCCCCGCAGGGGCTCCCTAGCTGTCATCTTTACAGAGGCACATGGCCACACCTCCCTTTTGGGAAGCCACTGGGTAGGTTTGAACTTCAGGGTTGTAGTAGTTGATATTGTAGAGCCCTGGAGTCAGTTCGGATTCATAGGGGCCTGTGCACTAGAGAGAGAAACAAAGCCCAGTCCTGCGCCATCCTCGCACTTGTTACTGTATTTGAGCCGATTCTCGCAGCCACGGTGTCAATCCACCTAAGTAAGGGTCTTCCTCTTGTTTGCTAACCCTCTGCCAAAAATGATGCCCTTCTTGCAGGACTGGTTCCACCATAGTAATATGTCCAAAGTACCTGAGACAACGTCTCCGCATCCTCTTTCAGATCTCCTGCCTTTAGTTTGTCAGCTCACTTCGATGGAGTCGATGCTGAGCCATAGCGACTCTATGAGATCAGAGCAGAACTATCTCTGTGGGTTTCCCAAAGGCTAACTCTATGGGAGTAGAACGCCTCATCCTTTTCTTCTGAGGACTGACTGGTGGTTCCCCACTGCTGACATTACAGTTGACACCCAAGGCATAAGGTACTATGCCACCAGAAGTCCCTTGCCCCTGTGCAATAACCAACACCACCTACACACAAAACCCACCCCTTCTCTGTCAGTTTGATGTATGGTGATGGCTTGAGTTGCTATGAAATTGGAAGCTACTAGGGGGAACCCGACAAAAACTACAATTTTTTCAAAACTATGCATTTAAATTTTTTATCCCCTTCATAGTACTCTCCATTACACTTCACACATTTGTCTAATCTGTGATTACATTCTTGGAAACATTTTTCAAACTCAGCAGTTTGGGTGACACCCTTGTTTTTTCCCCCCCTCTTCTGTGTTGTCAAACCACTGTCCTTCATTCATGGAAACAGAAAGAAGTCACATGGAGTGAGTTCAGGTGATTAGGATATGAGGGACAAGAGAGGCATGCTTTTTGGGGGGATGTTTTCATACTGTTATTTCTTTTCTCTTTTTTTATAATCAATTTTTGGGGCCTCATACAACTCTTATCACAATTGATACATACATCATATTTGTACATTCATTGCCCTCATCATTCTGAAAACATTTGCTCCCCACTTAATCCGCTGGCATCAGCTGATAATTATTCCCCATCCCTCATGAACCCTGAATAATTTCTAAATTATTATTTTGTCTTATCTTACACTATACAATATCTCCCTTCAGCCACTTTTCTGTTGTCTGTCCCCCAGGGAGATGGTTATATGTAGATCCTTGTAATCGGTTTCCCCTTTCCATTCCTCCCTCCCTCTACCCTCCTCGTATCGCCACTCTTACCACTGGTCCTGAAGGGATCATCCGCCCTGGATTCCCTGTGTTTCCAGTTCCTATCTGTACCAGTGTACATCCTCAGGTCTAGCTAGATTTGTAAGGTAGAATGGGGATCATTTTAGTTGTGGGGGAAGAAGCATTTAGGAGCTAGAGGAAAGTTGTATGTTTCATTGTTGCTACAGTGCACCCTGACTGGCTCCTCTCCTCCCTGCTACCCTTCTGTAAGGGGATGTCCAATTATCTACAAATGAGCTTTGGGTTTTCACTCCACACTCCCCCGTATTCACAAAGATATGATTTTTTTGTTCCGATGATGTCTGATACCTGATTCTTCCGACACCTCGTGATCACACATGCTGGTGTGCTTCTTTCATGTGGGCTTTGTTGCTTCTCAGCTACAAGACCACTTGTTTAACTTCAAGCTTTTAAGACCCCAGAATGTATAACTTTTGATAGCCGACCACCATCAACTTCAGTCACCACATTTGCTTATGCACCCATTTGCCTCCAGCAATTGTGTTGGGGAGGTGAGCATCACGCAATGCCACTTTAATACAACAAAGTATTTTTGCATTGAGGGAGTACTTGAATGGAGGCCCAATGTACATCTGTTACCTTAATACTAAACCTATAAATATATGCATATAGATCTATTTCCCCATCGTTATACATAAATATATTTACATATGCACATGCCTTTATTTAGACCTCTATAAATGCCCTTTGCTTCCTACCTCTTTCCTTGATTTCCTTTTACTTTCTGATTGTCCCACTCTCATGTTCAGCCTTCATTTGTGTTTCAGTAATTCCTCTAGGTTACATTACTCTTGGTTACACTCTACCAAGCCTCCTACACCCTCCTCACCATCTATTTGGATCACTTGGTGTTCCCTTGTCCCTGGGTTTGTTAACAGCACTTCCTTTTTCCCTACACCCCCCTTTCCCATCTCCCTCCCCCAGCTGTCAGTCCCATTGTTTTCTCCTCCAGATTGTTCATCCAGCCTATCTCATTTAGACAGACCTGTGGAAATCATAGCATGCACAAAAACGAGACAGAGCAAACCCAAGCAACAAAATGAAACAAAAGAACAACACCACCACCAACAAGCCAATGACAAAAAGCAAAACAAAACACAAGAAAGAAAAGCTTTTAGTTAGTTCAAGGACTGTTTGTTGGCCTTTAGGAGTGTTTTCTCATAGAGTATGATGGGTCAGCTAGCCCTGGCCCCAAAGTCTATTTTTGGTATTCCCTGGGGACTTCGTTGCTCTGTTCCCCTTCCTGTTCTGTTGTACACCCTTAGTATTTTGCCTCGGTGTGCTGGGATCAGATCGGGCGATAGAGGCATGCTGTTTTTTTTGTGTGAGCAGGTGCACTGTCATGGTGGCAAAACCAGTCCCCTGTCTACCACTAATCAGTCCTTTTTATTTTAAATAAATCATTTTATTGGGGGATCTTACAGCTCTTGTAACAATTCATACACCAATTTGTATGAAGCACATTTGTACATACATTGCTATCATCATTTCCAAACATGTTCTTTCTCCTTGAGCTCCTTTTTTCCCCTCCTCCCACCCACGTGAACCACTGATACTTTATACATACTTTTTAGTTTTATATTTTACGCCTCTGCTGTATCCCTTCACCCAAACTTCTGCTGTTTGTTCCCCTGGGTGGTGGAGTGGGGCTGTATGTCCATCATTGAGATTGGTTTCCCCTTTCTTCTGCTTCTCCCCCCTACCTTCCCTCGTGGTGTTGCTACTCTCAGTATTGGTCCTGAGGGGTTTATCTGTCCTGGATTCTGTGTGTCGGAACTTCTAGTCAATAGCAGTGTGCAAGCTCTGGTCTAGCCAGACAACTCAGACCTTCTTACACAATATCTTCAGAACCTCTATATAGGAAGCTTGATTAACAGTCTGACCTAGTGCAATGACTAAACTCCAAATGCACTATCACCCTCACATCAACAAAACCAAACAAATGAGCATCTTCTTGAAGTTTGAGTTCACTTGACGAGGTGTATTTGAGTGAGGTGATGATGGCGTCTTACACTGACTTGATTTATGTTTGCATTCTGGCTTGTGAGAAGAGCACAAGGTCTTGTCACCAGCAATGGCCTTGGGAAAAAAGTGTGGGTGCACTAGCTCGGAGCAAGTTGCCAGATGCCTGCCCAAACAGGAGAATGTATATTTTGAAATGTGTACCCAGTGGAGCTTTGTACCGCTTGGTTTTTTGGCGGGGGTGGGGTGGGGGTGGGTGGAAGGCCGGCTACTCCTTTGTAGGTTAGATAATCTGAGATGTGCTATTTGAAATTTCCTGGGGCCAGTTTTAGACAAAACTAGAAAAGTTAATTTTGCTGTATGGAAAAATCTGACAGTCTGGAAGTATCTAATTTTCCTCACATGCCATCATTCCCCTAGTAGCATTATTCTTAGTTAAAGCTCTCCTCTGTTCCTCCTTAGGGTTTCCCCCACTACCTGATGTTCCTTTTCTCCTACTCATCATCAAGGGACTTGTGTCCAAAGTGAGGACAGCAAATAAGAGACCCTCCTGACTCTCTGTTAAGAAGGGTGCTCTGGTGCATGCGTGTGTTTATGTGTGCACATACAATCGCATTTGAATTTTGTTGGAAGAGGCTTCATAGAGACAGAGAGTGACATGGTTAGAGCTGCTGCACATGTAGAGCACTGTACTCTATGGTGTTCTAATTCAAATGCATGTAAGGTCCAAGAGAGGTAATAGAAGCAAGTGACCAGGGTCAGGGAAGGCAGTAGGAGGAACTGAGGGAGCCTGAATGCCTCACACCCTGCCAGTTACACTGATTCTTGGATGGGAGAGTACCAACCTAGTGCTGTGAAATCTTCGCAGTTTTCAGAGGCTTGGGGGATTTAAATTTTGTATGGGTGCATAAGCAAATGTGGTGAAGAAAGCTGATGGTGCCCGGCTAGCAAAAGAGATAGTGTCTGGGGTCTTAAAGGCTTGAAGGTGAACAAGCGGCCATCTAGCTCAGAAGCAAATAAGCCCACATGGAAGAAGCACACCCGGCCAGTGCGATCACGAGGTGCCCAAGGGACCAGGTATGAGGCATCATGCAAAAAAAAAAAAAAGATATAAGTGTGTGTATGTATGTGTATATATGTGTATATGTATATATATGTATATATATATCATATTAAATGAAGGGGGAAGTGCAGAGTGGAGACCCAAGGCCCAAGTGTCGACCAATGGAGATCCCCTCATAGAGGGGTTTAGGAGAGGAGATGGGTTAATTAGGGTGTGAGGTAGTATTGATGAAGAACACAGCTTTCCCCCAGATCCTGGATGCTTCCTACCCCTAACTACCATGATCCGAATTCTACCTTGCAGGGCTGGATAGGATAGAGGCTGTACACTGGTGCATATGAGGGTTGGAGGTACAGGGAATCCAGGGTGGATGATACCTTCAGGACCAAGGGTGTGAGGGACGATGCTGGGAGAGTGGAGGGTGAGTGGGTTGGAAAGGGGGAACTGATTACAAGGATCCACATGTGACCTCTTCCCTGGGAGAGGGACAGCAGAGAAGGGGGGAAGGGAGACTCCGGATAGGGCAAGATATGACAAAACAACGATGTATAAATTACCAAGGGCATATGAGGGAGGGGGGAAGGGGGAGGGAGGAGGGGAAAAAAAAAGAGGACCTGATGCAAGGGGCTTAAGTGGAGAGCAAATGCCTTGAGAATGATTGGGGCAGGGAATGTATGGATGTGCTTTATACAATTGATGTATGTATATGTATGGATTGTGGTAAGAGTTGTATGAGTCCCTAATAAAATGTAAAAGAAGAAAAGAGAAAAAAATGATTAAGGCAAAGACTGTACAGATGTGCTTTATACAATTGATGTATGTATATATATGAACTGTGAAAAGAATTGTATGAGCCCCAATAAATTGTTAAAATTTAAAAAATAAATAAATAAAATAAAATTAAAAAAAAAACAAAACAAAAAAAAACAAAACAAAAAAATAGACATCTAAATGCTTGTAATTTATTGATTTCGATAAACACACTGAATGCCAGTACTCAAGTCAAACAAACCAAACTGACAGCCATCGAGTCTTTGCCAACTCATAGTGACCCTATTAGACAGGGTAGAACTGCCCCTCAGTTCAGCTCCCAGCCCTGGAGGCCCACCAGTTCCTCGTTATTATCACGAGGAATACTATTTTCACAAGAGCATTACATACCCCTAGAGACTAAACCATAAAGCCATATAGGCTTTGACCATCAATTCTGATATGCTTTTTCCTCAAACTGATGGGTCATTTGATGGAATCCTTGTATTACTTCCCTAACATAAAAATTAATCAAGCAAAGGAGATTCAGTGCTCAGTACTACAGCCCCCTATTTAGAGATTAACTCTTAAAAACCACCACCACCACCACCACCACCACCACCACCACCACCACCACCACCGCCACCTTATCTATGTTGATAAAAACTTGAGTAGGCTGTATAAATATCTCAAGTATTTAGGATAAAATGGATTCTTATTCTACTGTCACATATTTAGTTTGAGTTATGTGTTTCCATCTGAACACAAATTAAATAGACCTTATTGACATCTTTTCAAAATGCCATAAAAATTAAATGATTACCTTAAAAGATACTCAGTATAATTAGGCATCAGAAAAATGTACATCAACACTAGAGCGAGATAGTGTTTCAACCCATCAAGATGACACTAGCCAAGAATATTAAAAATACCATTGAGTGCTGGAAGAATGAACAGATTTGTGTCAGAAGAACAGTCTGAAAGGTCCTTAGAAGCAAGCACGGGGAGACTTCACATGCTTTGGATATGTTATCAGGAGATGCCAGTCCCTGGAAAAGGCTGAAATGTTAGGTTCAAGTATAACAACAGTTTTGAAGATGGTGTAGGACTGCGCAGTGGTTCATTCTGCCTTGAGTTGGAACTGACTCAATAGCACCTAATGCTAAAAGCTAGATGCTTTTGATCCTAAATGAAAAGTGGATGGTCCAGCCTCCATACCAGCTACGTGGACAACTGCCCCTCCCCCCAGAAGAATTTACTTTAGAAGACGGCACTGAACCTGTAGCTAGGGGAGATGGACATGTCTGATCAGAGCACACAGGGGCAAATGAAGGGGGAGGAAGAGAGTGGAGCACACACTGGTCCACCAGGCTTGGAGGATGATTTTGGCACTCTGAACAGCCAATGTACAGAGTGGACCATATGGCTGATCCCACTATGAGACATGCCATCCCTTGCTGGCCCAGAGCCCTATGGGGACAATACCGGAGACTCTGTGTTGGGACTGACCCGACTGGCCCTCCAACACGGAGGCAAATCACTAAAAGCATGCAGCAGAGCAACCATGAGAGCAGAGCGGGTAGCCCCTGAGGGAGTACAAAGGACAGACTCTGGGGCCAGAGCATGATACGCCATCAGACCTGACTGAAGGACACACCTATAGAAAAAAAAATCAGACCTTGATCTATTTACAGGTTTTTCTTTCTTAAAAAATTTTTTTGTCTTTTAATTAATTTACTCTTTTATTGATCATTGGTTTTCTGTTGTTGTTTTTATTTGTCATCACAGTGTTCTCACCCATTGCCTATCTTGCTATGGTTTGATTTTTGGTGCATATTATTATCTCAACAGATCTATCTAGATAAGATAGGCTGGAAGAATAGTCTGGAGGAGAAAACAACAGGACCAATGGTTCCCGGGGACATGGGAGAGAGAGAGGAGGGGGTAAGGAGGTGATGCTGACCAATCCAGCGACAGGGGAGCAACAAGTAATCCAAAATCCGTCGCAAGGAGGGTGTGAGAAGCCTGGTAGGTATTCAGCAAGGGCAATGTAACCAAGAGAAATTACTCAAACCCAAGTGAAAGCTGAGCATGATAGTCGGACAAGAGGAAAGTAAAAGTAAATAGAGGAAAGAACTAGGTGACAAAGGGTATTTCTAGAGGTCTACATACTGGCATGTACATATGTAAATATATTTATACAGGAGGGTTCGTAAATAGATCAACGTGCATATATTTATAGACTTAGTATTAAGGCAGTAGATGGACATTGCCAAATACTTACTCAATGCAAGAACACGTTATATTAAATTGGCATTCCATGATGAACACCTTTCCAACATGATGGTTGAAGAAAAATGTGTGCACTAGCAAATGTGGTGAAGAAAGCTGATGGTGCCTGGCTATCAAAAGTTATAGCATCTGGGATCTTACAGGCTTGAAAATAAAGAAGCGGCCATCTAGCTCAGAAGCAACAAAGCCCACATGGAGGAAGCACACCAGCCTGTGTGACCATGAACTGTTGAAGGGATCAGATATCAAGCATCAAAGAACACAAAAATCATGTCATTGTAAATGAGGGTGAGTGCAGAGTGGAGACTCAAAGCCCATTGGTAGGTAACTGGACACCCCCTTCCTGAAGGGATGTGGGGAGGAGATAAGCCAGTCAGGGTGCAGGGTAGCAACAATGAAACATGTTTCCTCTAGTTCCTAAATGCTTCCTCCCCCCACTATCATGATCCAAATTCTACTTTACAAATCTGGCTAGACAAGGGGATGTACAGAGAGATCGCCTTGGAGATTGGGTGGATGTTCCCACAGTAGCGTGGAGCCTCACAAGTGGTGGTCAGGCGTTTCCCCCAGTCACTTGTAGGACCTCAGGATTTAGGCTGGGGATGCCCCCACTTTTTATAGGGGAGAACAACCTGTGGCCTGGTGTGTGGGAGAGGACCAGCGTGAATTCCCCAGCTGCTTGCCACACCAATAAGTGGGGGGTGGGAGCTCCCTCAGTTGGGCCTTCAGGTTTGCCCTAGGCAGAGGGGAGTGGCCTGGAGACAGCTATTGTCTTGTGATGGGAAAGAGAGTGAAAGGAGAGGAAAAAGAGAGAAAGAGGAAGACACAGACTGGGGCAATAATGCCAACCAGACTGACAACCACTCACCCACACACAACTAAAATGCACAGAGTAAACAAAGGTGACAACAGTAAAAAAAAAAAAAAAGAAAAGAAAACAACTAAAAAGGAGAACCAAATCTGTGGAGGCTGTGGTAGGAAGTAGAGAAGAGCTAGATGGAGCGGAGAAAAGCAGAAAACCTGTAAGAAGAGTCCAATAAAAGGAAAAAGAGAGAAGAGAAAAGGAAGGAGGAGGAGAGAGTATTTTTTAAATGGTTAAAGAAATAACTGACCCTGTGTTATGCTGTGTGTAGCTCTGACTCGTCCTGTGTGCAGTACTGTCTTAGGGGTCAGGCTGCCCACTAGGAGGACAGGGTTGCCCTAGGCAGAGTGTAGGGCTCTGGAAACCAGCAGTGGTATGTGCAAGCAATGAGAGGGAGCAGAGAGAATCGTACAAGCTAAGAGAGAGGTGAAGAAAGCAAAGACAGAAAGAGGAAAGAAAGAAAAAGAGAATAAAGAGAAAGAAGGAAATAAATCCAACTGAGTTCACTAAGGTTGGCTGTGATGGTAAAGAGCAAGGAGAGAGAGAAGGAGGAAATAAAGTATAAAGTAGTAGCTGATCCCTGATTGCTTGGATGAGGGGCCAGAGGGGTTTAGACACTGCTCCAACATGGCAGGTCAGTGTGCCCTTTTAATGCCGGGACCCAGTGGTGCTGGGCAGAATTGCCCTAGTTGACGAGATCACCTTAGAGGCATGACGGAGGTTTCTTCAACGGTGCAGCGCACTGTAGGTGTTTGTCCCAGGTGCCTTGTGTGGTGTACAGCACTCCCACACAGGGCAGGCTGGAGTGCCTCCTGCTATTTGGGTTGATTTGCCCTAAGCGGAGGGAAGTGACCTGGAAGCCTTTAGTGGCATATGAGAGGAGAGAGTGGGAGAGAAGAGGAAAAAGAGGGGAAAAGGGGAAAAAAGAGGGATAAAGAAGAAAGCGAGTAAATAAAAGCCCAACACCAACCTGAGCACGTTGAAACTGAGTGCGGTGGAAAAGTTAGAAGGGCTAGTGAATAAAGTGAGAATAAGTAGAGCAGTGGGTAAGGAGGTAATGATACTTGATCACCTGTCCTTGAGGCCAGAGGAATTCCAACTCTTCCTCAAGGTCACGGGGTCATGGACTTGTAAGGTCTCTCTCTCTGGCCTAAATTCCAACCCCAGTCCTTGGCTCCCCGCGAGAAAAATTTCATGCGGAAGCCAGGCTCGTGATCCAAGTGAATTTAATGAGAGTTAAAAGAAGCTTCAGGTTTTACAAGGCACCCATAGGATTCCTTTGACCATGGGGCCTGGCAGAGACTGCCTCAGGTCATGCAAGGATCTCTCTCCTCCCAGGAAGACGACCAGACCACCCCTCTCCCTTCTGGTTCCTGCCTTTTCAAGGGTTCCCGGGGAGGCTGGTGAAGGACCCCAGGTCAATCCCATTGGCTGAACTGCAATCATCTGGCCCAGGTGGGCTGCTCCAGGTGCAACATCCATCGGAGCCCACGGGCAGGAAAATCCAGCTTTCCTATGCTGGCTCTCCTGGGCATGCGTTAATGGACTTTCCCATCCCTGATGTAGGGTTCCACAGATGCTGTGTGAGATTACTTCAAAAGCAAGATCGCGCCCGTGGCCAGGGGTCACTTGGGTGCTGGAGTACCTGCCTTGTGCTGCATGTAGCACTGCAGCAGGGGCTGGGAGGGGGCACTGGGGGGCTCCCTCAGCCCCGTCTAGGGCTCCAAGACCGGCAGGGCCTCCCCAGCTATGTGTAGAATCACTGAGAGGGAAGCTTGTTGTCCTATCTAGACTGCTGATGCTTCCTAGATCAGAGGATTTTCTTTTTTATCCCTCTGGCCAGCTAGAATGAAATTGTCTCCCACAGTCTCTGGGCTACAGCTCAGTGCTGTTTAAGGCTGACACTGCTACAGCGGGTCTTTGTTATGGTAAAAGCTGCCAGGCCCTGTGGCTGAGTTCTGGCATTCCTTAGCTAGGTTGCTTCTTATGCTGATTTATGTTAAGGACCTCCCCTATGTGGTGCTTGGAACTGAGCAACCAGACTTGGGTTTGAGTTTTAAACCAATCATTTATGTTTCACCCTTAAAAAAAATTCTACTTGTGATGTGCTCAGATTTGGTGGCTGTCAAGCTGACCCCCAGAGGGGGAGATGCAGCTTATCAGGGGGGTTGTTTGCTAGTCGGCCAATTGGAACTAAATTTGCTCCCTGGACTCCCGACTTTCTGCCTTTTTCTCCCACACCATGATCTTCCTAAGGTAATAATATATTTTTTCTTCTACTCTAAATTATGGCTACCCACCACCAACCCCTGACCGTGAGCTCAAGGCATCCAACCGCATGGAGAGCTCAGTGTGGGGTTCCCCTCGTGTCTGAGATTCTGCCCCCTCTCAGGGCGTCCACCTGCAGGGATCCCTGCTCCAGGCAAGGGCATATCTGGCACCTGCCACTTCGTCAAAATTATAGTGCTTTAAAGCATTCTTAGTTTGCTTTGTGAGTGGAAATCCCACAAAAGAAGGGGTTCAGGAGAAACCCTGTTACCCTAGTTCTAATTTCAGAACTCCACCTCCCCGTTTCCTTCACCTAATTTCCTATTTTTCTGGTCTGGCAGCAGGAGCTCCAGATAGATGGGTCCTATCTGGTCGCCATTTTCTCTGAATCCCTCCATCTATTTTTTTTACACTCTTAAAAAGTACAAAACATTTACTCTACAAGCGCAAACAGATTTTCAAAAGCAGGGAAAAACCTGAACGTTCAGTACATGGTTCAATCGTCTTTTCATCTCTGTGCCCTAACTATGCTGAGCTCCATGGAACTGCATGGAGGGGAGCTATTCTGGCGTCATCGAGCCAAGTGAGTGTTTTGAATTACCTCAAGTGAATATTTGACTGGAAAGCATAGGGTGTAAAAAAACCCTGAAATCAGATGGTGCACATCTATCACAAAGAACAGGGCCTTGTACTTAAACCTTTTTTCTGAAAATAAGCAGCCATCTAAGTGAGATATCAACTAAGGCCGCCCAGAACAAGCAGCACAGCCAGTGTGATGCCAGGGTGATAAATAATAGAATCTCAATCTGCAGGTATGAACAAGAATCAGAGTTTATATTCGGAACACCCAGTTTGCAAAAGGACTCAAATGCACATGCTGGGTGAATTCCCTCTGACCACAGTCCATGGACATGAACAGATACAGTTAAGTTCAAATGTAACACCTGATCATTTGATCTCTTCAGACTAATTTTAATTTGGTTCCAGTTTTTAGTATTTTTCACTTTCTGTTCGATTGAGGTTTTTCTCTCTTTTATCATTGTTAGTTTTTCTTTTCTACTTGTTTCTTGATTTTGTTTTGTATTTTTTTTAATACATATGAAATCCAGGAGAGGTAAATCCAGAGAGACACTAACAGAATTAACAATCACCTAGGGACAGGCAGGGAAGATTTGGGGGAGTGAGAGGGGGGGCTAACAAAAATGAATATAAAAGAAGGAAATGATGTAAACCTGATTGTGGTGAGGATTACACAAATCTTAATATGACTGAAGTATTGAATGATATATGTGAATTATATGAGAATTAAAATAAAACAAAAGCTGAGTTCAGAGATAGGGCAGCAATTTAGCCCTGAATCTCTTGGTGAAGATTGAATGTCATTTTGTGCCAAGAGCCCATTTTTCCACTCATGAAGTTTGGGGAACCGGCCATGCTCCTTCATCACTTTTCTTACCTCAATAAATGGGTACAGTTCACTCTTCTCCCTTTTCTTCTCTGTCACATACTTTGCAGCAGTCAGGGGAACAGAACTTACAGTCCTGAAAGGGATCCATGAGTGTTAGTCCAGGTAGACTAGAGAAACAAATCCACACTCAGATGTGTATAGGAAAGACCTTTATATACAAGAACAGTTGTATATTGAGAAAGCATTCCAGCCCAACCAAGATCAAGTCCATAAGTCCAATATTAGCCCATGTCTGATATCAATCTATAATGTTCTCTTCAGACTCATGAAACACCTTCAATGACCCCAAATGCAGGAAGATCACAGGTCAGTAGTTGCAAAGTCTTCTGCATCCAGTGGTGGTAGAAGCATCTCAGCTTTGGCAGGGTCTCCATGTGGCTCCTCCAGTTCCCAGGGCATGGGTTCTATCAGTGTGGTGCCATGTGTCTTGTTAGTAGGACATCTCTCAGGGAATGAGCAGAAAGATAGTCTCCTGCCTCCAAGGAGGAAATACCAGATTTCCCAGAACCCTGACGGGAAGGCCAGGCCCACAAAGAGGCCTCATTGGCCATAACCCAATAGAGAGACTAGAGTCTACCCCTTCACTCTTAATCCTCTCAAGTCCCAAATTGACACCAGATTGTATAACTACAACAGACCACCCCTTGTCCATTTGACATTTTCACAAAATTCTTTAGCCGTATATAATTTCAAAACAATAATAGAATCATATCAGTATCTAACAGTATAATATGAAAATGCATACATTTCACTCCGTGCCACCCTCCTTTAAACATAATATTCTGTAAGTGATGAAACAAAAATATCCTATGCTTAACAATTGCAGGTAAGGTACACCCACATATTAATCCTATAATTCTATGAATATATTCCAGTATCTATGAAATCTTGTAAGCTAGCCACTTCACGCCTTTATCTGGCCCATTTTGGCTATTCAGTTTCTCTACTGCCTACTTCCATCAACCCAGTGCTCTGAGGAGACAATCATATTCTTCAATATAAAGAGTCTTCATGCCAGTTGGAACCTTGTGAAGTCCACATCCACAAGAAAGTCAAAGCAGGACAGTTCGTCTATACAGTCTGCAGCAGTATATACCAGTGCACAGGCTCAACATTCTTCTCTTCATCTGGTCGGGTTCGGGTCAAGTCAATGTGGGCTCCCTCTCTTGGCCTCACCTCAGTGTCCATTGGTCGCATTGCCTTTAGGCCTTGGCCCCATCACCAATTCTCCACAACTCTAGTCCCCTCAGAGTAGGTCATGGACTTCAAACGAGTCAACCTGCTCTCATCTTCTTCTCTACTGCCTGTAAACCAGGTCCACGAGTGTCAGTGGTCAGAATGAACCCGCTGCTCTATTGCTGCTATTCTGCCACTTTCACTCAACAAGCAGATCCAGGTGGTCACCTAGCAATCATTTCAGGCTTCTACAGGCTCCCTTGAATGTTCAGTACTAGAAAGGAGTTTCTTCAGGCTTTGAGATTTTTTTCCAGTTTCTGACAAAAACCACTATTCAAAATTCAAATATTACAAAAGTTCCCTTTTAATGCACATGAAGCTCTTCCTCACAGTGGGAGCAGTGCACAGAAACGGACCTTGATGCTGGGCTGCTCTGTGCGTGCTTTGGTCAGTTGGGAGCTGCTGATTCACAGATTCACTTCACGTGGATGAAGATGCTTGTTTGCTTCCCCGTGAGTTTATCGCGCTTCAACAGAGAAGAACCCTGTTCTTGGGTTTTGCCTCTGCCTTGCTCCTAGCACCGCTGGAATAGAAAGATTACAAATGATTTTTTTGTTGTTGTTTTAAAAAACAGAAAAGAAATGCCGTGTACCTGTTAGGTAAGTAGAGGCAGAACTGAGGGTGGTCGCTGTGCATGCCAAACCTCCTCCCCATCACAGACAGTTGAAAGCTGCTTCAGGCTGGAAAGATGCACACATTTAGGTCCTTGTGACAGGAAGCAGGTCAACCTGGGCGGGCCCCCATCTAGACCAGGTGGGCTTAATTCAGTCAATGGGGTCAAACAGTACCGTCAGCCATGCCTACCAACAGGGTATGGGTGGGGGCCTCCCACCAGCTGTCATGCAACCCAGCGCGTGTGGGCTGTCCAGTCCGCCCCCACCCCCCACGAGCATATTTGCCTCTTCTATCCTTTATAAAGTCACTTGGATCACAAACTAGGTTTCTGCGTCAATTGGTTCTTGTGTGAAGCCAAGGACAGAGGTACATTTCTCCCAGAGAGAGCCCTCACATAACCAAATCAGATTATAGCCTTCAGTGTTAGGGTTCCAACGAATTTTGGGGGAATATCTCAAGTGGTAGTGGTAAGGACACAACTCAATCCATATTATCTCTTTATTTTGCTCAGCCAGATGCTTGCCCTTTGAGCCTGAATTGTTGCAAGGCTTATTACCCCATCAAGTGTTCCCAGAGCAAGCCCTAAATGGGCAGTAGTCACACACAAGGAAGATTTGCAGGGGACACTGTTAAGAATGATTAATGCTTAAGTGTTCCTTGTCTCCCCAAATGTACCATCTGGCAGAAAATTTGTTAGATCTCTCTCCTGGGAGAGATATACCTCAGCTCTTGAATAACTCTCCTGGTCATAGAAGTCAAATTCCAAGCTTTTCATCCAACATTCATAAAGCTAAATAAATGTTACATAAACCTAAGTTCTCTATCTTGGATAAGACAAAGTAAAACCATGACTTGAGAAGGTTTTCATTGAGGACAGAGACAACTTCAGATATTCTAAGCCTATGAAATTGGTCATGATTCAGGCAACTTGCCAAGGAAGCAGGTAATACCTAGGTGGGAGGTGGAATGAATAAGAACTTGCACTAAGATTCCATTCCATCAGGTGCAGCTGGTGACTTTGGAGGCCCAGAGCAGGCAGTGGGAGAGAGAAGACCAGAGCAGGGGAGGGATGTGATGAGCTGGAGGGTAGAGGGAGGGATTATGTGTTGTCCTGCTGTCACCTCCCACCCCACTGTGACCCTTTAGTGATGTGGGCCCAGGTTTGTGATGCAAGTGGGTTTGAAGCCAGAGGGGACTCAGAGTGCTCAGTTGCCTGAGTGCAACCGCTGTATCCAGAAGATGGAGGAGATTCTCTTTCTGCTGGAACAGAAAAGTGCTTCCTGGCTGACCTACCAATACCCCACCTGGTTCACTGTTTTGACCTTGGGCATCCTGTATGGAGTGGGTTGCTTCTTCCTGGTCCTCCCCTTCCTTCCAAATACTCCACCTGTGCGACCACCCAGGAAAAGGATAAAGGTAAGAAATTCTCAACCCAGCCATAGGAGAGATTGATTTTTCCTTGTTTTATAAATTTTTCCTTTCGTAATTAATTTCCTGATAGGGGAAATCTCAAGAAAGAAGAGACCATCAGCCCTGGCTTTGGAATATTGATGAGGGCTGGTGCGTCCTTACTCACTGTTAGGACTTTGTTCACTGCATTGGTATCATTTTATCCTTGCCGGCTTATGTTGATTTTCATTATTTCTGTTGGCTTTCCCTGTTTGTGAAGCACAGGAGGCGTGGATGCATCATGATCATGGACACAAGGGTTGACAGAGTTGCAGGTGGAGAGATCTCATGGCAGAGGGAGGGATTGTGAGATCAGCAGTGTGGAGAACTTCCCCATCGGGAAGCTAGGGAGTGAAGGGGGATTTATTTCAAGACGAAAAAATGAAGGAGGGCAGAGGGGACAGAGAGCTTTAGACCTGACTGTGATTACACAACTCCTTTTGAAGGCAATTTAACCATGGAGGGGGGGGGGTGTTGTTCTAAAATGGATATGGTAATCATTGATTGTACCATTGCCCTTGATCTGATTGAACGACTGAACTATTGACTCGTATGATATGTAAATCATTTGCCAGTCAGATGAGCATTCAAAAATATTTCTCTTTGAAGATCTCAGACCTCCCATCTCTAGTTGTTATAGAGGGCAATAGGTAAAAATCCCCAATATAGTGACGCAGTGGCTAAGGACTAGATGACTAGACATTTCAAAGGGCAGCTCTCATCACTGGGTCCTCAGTCTCTTTCCTTGAGCTCCAGTCTCTGGGCCAAGGCTCCTTTTCTGTCTGGGCTAATTGAGAAAGCATGGCTGACCCCGGGGAGGAAGTGGTCAAGGGCTGGCCCAGAGCTTCAGCCTCCATAATCAAAATCTTGCCCACCAGAACACTGAGTGCTGAGAGTGTGTGCTCTCCGTGAGCAGAGGAAGGCTGACGGAAGAAATGCACTCTAGGTCTCACACAGAAGCTGGTTTCTGGGCTTTAGTCATTCCATGGAGATTGTCATTCTTCTAATCACCAGTAAATGCCTGCAGTTTGTCACAAAGAACAGATGCAGGATTGGATTCCAGCCTGACTTCCTCTCTTGTGCCCCAGCCTCAGGTGGAGACAAGGAGAAGCAGCAGGTCAAGGGACAAAGGTGACGCTCTGAAAGGTAAGGTTCTGCCCATTCAACCAAGCTCTGTAAGCTCTCCTGTCCCCTCCTCTGCAGGATGCCAGTGGCAACAGCCCGTCTCTCTCAGGTAATAATCCTGAACAAAAGGATACTGTGGATGGAAACAGAACCCAGATATTTCCCAGATGTACAGGAGGGGCCTAGGATGGGATGAAGGCTGGCCAAGGTAGGACCCAGTAGGGGGCAGTGGGGGTGTCAGGAGCAGATTCTGGTGGATTTGGAGGTGGAACATTGAGGGGTAACTGCGATAAGCTGTGTAACTTTGCCAAGGTTCAGATTGCTCACTGAGACCCCACAGACAATATTGGAAACCGATGCTCCTTGAAATGCCAAAGCACCTCCTGCCCGTGGGAGTAAGCTATCATTTGACCTTGAGCTCTGGAGAGTCCAACGTCCTAAGTGCACAGCCCGTGTGACATTCCTTTCGGTCCTCTGGGAGGGCTGCACCATAACGGTTCTCTTGATTTCCAGTTTTCCGAAGCTTCCTGCAAGAACTATATGGCGCTCAGAACCTGCGTTTGCGTCTTAGGCAGAAGTAAGTAACCTTCCTGCTTCACCGCGGGGTGCATCTTCCAACCAGGGTGCCTGTGTGGCCTCGGGCTGCAGAGCAGCTGGGATGCGCTGGTTTGGGGGACACTTTCAGGGATGGGCAGAGAATGACAGGAGTCCCGGGCAGTGGGGTGGGGCAGGAAGAGCAGGCCATCAAGGCTTGGGGAGGGGCTGAGCTTGCACCGACCCTTGCTAGCCTGCTAGGTCTCTTGCCCCTTCAGTCCTGGCTGTAATCTGGTCCTTCTGTCTCCTGCAGCCACTTGGGAAACCCACTTGACACTGGCAGCTTTGGTCAACAGAAAGCTCAAGCCCTCTCTGGTAGCTGGCGAAATAGAGGTACGGCTGAAGTCCACGTCGGTACGCGCGCCCCACACGGTTCTGCGGCTCATCCATTCCGGACACCTAGGTCTCAGAACTCCACCCTTCCACGGGCCCAGATGTGCATCTCAACTTCTCAAGTCTTACCCGCCTTGAGTCAATCACCAAACTGCGCACATTCCCATGAACCTGACAGTCTTTCACCCACACCACTGGCTCTTCCCTCACCCAGTGCCAAACCCCCGGATTCAAAGGCCTACCTGCAGCCTCCAAGCACTCTCTGGGACTCACCAGCCCCGCACCCCACAGGGACTCATTCTCAGAATGACTTGTTGGCAAGGCCCAGGCAGAGCCCATCTCCACACAACCGCTGCTCCACACCTGCCATGGCAGCCATCACAAGTCAGGATCCCAAAGGCCTCCCTACGGCCTCCCCACCCCAGTGTTGGGCAGCTGCCAAGAACTTACAGCTTCCCTCCTTGGAATACTTTGGGTCTCTGAAAGAGCACTCTACCTGGCACCCCCAAGAAGACACCTTTCGGGAAGGACCCACAAAGAGGCAGGGGGAAGTAGGGAGGCCCACCTTGCTCAACCCCAATGTCCACAAGCTGCTGGAAATAGAAATCACAAAGGCAGAGAAATGGAATATTTGGGAAGAAAAAGGAAAGGGTGTATCAGAATACCATCTGCAGGCCTTAAATATGTTGAAGGCACTCGATGGGGAGCAGATCACTGCACCTCCCCAGCCCTTCTGGAATGCCAGCATCAAAGCAGAGCAGATACCCAGCGCTCAGAAGCATTTTCCACAAAAATTCAGTGAGTTTTTCTGGGGTCTACCTTTTCTGCACAGCGAGTCTCTGGCAGCTGCTCTCAGGGTCTCTGGATCTACCCTAGAGTTTCCCACTGTCTTATTTAATGAAATTCCTAATGCCTTACCAGCTCAAATGCAAGCTAAAGAGTACCCACTCTTGTTGCAACGTCACTCCTTGCCCTACACTGAAGGCCGATTCCAACTTTTACTTCCAACTGCATGCCAAGCCCAGGCCCCACCGCCGGCTACAGTCCTGACTCCGCCCGGTCCACAGCCCCGTGGCCCACTCGCAGTACCTTTTCCTCCTCCTCACAAGAGTCCCTGTGATGAATCCTGTCTTACCGTCCACACTAAGTCCCAATCACGCATTCCAAATTCACTTCAACAGCTGGAAAGCCATTTTTTAAAGAAACAACAGGAAAGTGAGAGTTCTTTACCCTTTATGATACCACCACCCCAGGAAGCTTTTTGTCTTCGCAAACCCACTCATCCCCAGGACAATCAGAAGGTCCAGACCCCAAAGACAGACCCCAAGCTTCCTGGCTGCTTGAAGCAATCGGAGCTCCACCGCCAAGAGAACTTCCCTCAATTGCAGGGGCCCCTCGGCAATGGGACTCTTGAGTCTCTGACACTAAAGCAGCCTCAGGAAAAATGGCCAGGGACTTGTCTGGATATGAAGCAGCCCGAATGCTCCTGCTCAACACCTGGAGACAAGCAGGGGAAGAATGTAATGAAGACGGTGTCCCCAGGAAGATGCACACACCCTGGACCGTCGCCTGCGTGCTGCAGAGCCGGTGTCCAGCTGAGGAACAACTCGGTCAATGGACAAGGGAATTACTTGAGGAAAATATCCAAATGTAATCTATCTCTCTGTGGATCAGGAAACTACTGCCCAAAAGGAACTCCGGGAGCCGACTCAAAGGAGTTAAGTGATTTGAGGATACACAAGGGGATTAACGCAGGAACTTACACCCTAAGGGGTCCAAATAAAATCCTACTGGAAAACACCCTGAATGTCCACATGTGCAGGAAGGTGGAGCAGATTAGAAAGGATCAGATCCCTGGCATTGTTTGCCGTTCATGTCTTGCGACCACGCACGCTTTGTCTATTTCCCTGACCCACCCACATGTTGTCAATGTGGCCTCCTGGGGAGAGCTGGAAGATCTGAACACAACGCAGAGCCTTTCCTTTCTCAGCCCGGGCACTCAACAGGTGCTGGACTCGCATATCGTAAGGCTCCAAATGAGGCAGAGGTGGTGCATGCCCCTCAAAGTCCTTGAGCCCACAAACCTCTGTAGGACAAGAAAAGACAACGCAATGTCCTTTCCAAAGTCCACCTGCTTAGCCACCCCTAAGTATTGAACTAACCTAGTAACTGAGGCTGCCAAGGTCCTGGGAGAACCCTGTCAGGCAGACTGGGGAGAGAGAGTGACCACAAAGAAATCAAGCCCTACCCTGGAGAGTCCTTTTGCTGATTGCTCCCCTACAGAGGAGCCTGTTCAGGGAACCCCAGCCTACCCCCCACTTGATAATGACAGTGGATGCTCATTGGCCCTCAGGCAGCCGTTTCCAGCCTTCATGCCCAGTATCCTTGGCAGAACCTTCCAGAATGAAAGTGTCCAGAGAGAGAGAGCCTAGAGCAAACCTCAAATCCAGTACTGACCAGCAAGGGGTCAAGGAAAGAGGGTGCTAGTTGTGCCCCAGGAGGCCCCAGATTGGAAGTGAACTCTGAATGTCCATCTTCAAGAGCCAAAGAGACAGGGTTGGTGGTGGTCAAGAAGTCCTCTTCAATAGAGCTAGACGATAGAGACACTTTCAAAACCAGTGTGCTGGCAAAATCTCAAACCAATGATGTGGACCCGGGGGTGCTTCGAGGCTCTAGGATGTAGTAAAAGTTTCCTGCTACCTGGAAAGTGTGCTCCAGTTCCTGAAAAGCCAAGCCTTACAGCACGAGTGTGCAGTGAGATTAAGCTCCAGGTGGAGGTAGAGGCAGAGGATGGTTCTCCATGCTGTCCTGTTGACGGGCTCCTTCAGGACTGCACCACTGATGTGCTCACTGCCACCAATGTTTTGCCTTCTCAGGTGGTCCATTGCCGCCCCCAGCATTTGTTCACTGGGGATAAGCCAATATGTCAAGGGCCAAGTGGCTTCGTGGTGGCTAGAGCAAGTTACATGGGGCAGCAGAAGCTCAAAAGCCCCAACCTTCAGGACCCCTCGACAAGGAGAAGGAAGGATGCTGTTCCCACTGACAAGAGGGAGACTCATAAATGGCCCAATCCAGAAGAGCATGGAAAAGGATTAGCGGGAAGAGGCATCTCCCAAGTCTGTGGGTTAAGCCAGCCTGTGCAAGACAAGGCATTGGCTGAGTGCCTTGAGATCAAGTCCTCACAGCTCCCACCAGAGAAGGGACAGCTTCCTGCTGAGGGCCACAGCAAAAAATGGAGGAAGCACTTTGTCCAGTGGATTTGCTCCAGCAAAAAATCTACAGGACATGGTGATCCTTTGCAAAAAGGAAAGCCCGTATTACCCTGTGGTCACAGCCTTGGGCCCCTTCAAAGACAACCAGTGTCTCCTAACAAGGTCACGGAGGCTCAGGTGCTCACGACAGATGTTGGCCAAGTCCTAGAGGGGACACCAGGCTGTCATCAGGAGTATCTTGCGTCAACGTTATGTCCACGAAAAGAAGCGCAGGCCTCAGTTAATGGATGTTCCTCCAGCTGCAGGGCTCCTTTCTTTGTAGAACACAGGAGAGTGGCAAGTGTGAGACCCTGCCTCCACCAGGCGATACCTGACTGCCAGAGCCTTCCCACCACGAGCACCTGTATCAGGGATGTATTCACAAATTTCTGTCCGTTCAGGGGATTCAATATCAGAAGCCACACTCAGGCATTGCCCCCCAGGGTGTTTGTGTGCCCAGTCAGCTTGCAGCAGCAGAGGCGGAGGAGGTGGGCTTACTCCAGTTACCCTTACCACTGCCCACGTCACTGTCTTCGAGAATATGTCTTATCTGGCAAATTAGAAGACGCTTCTTCTGCTCTGATTAGTAGGAAAGTATCCATGCCAGCCACTTTAGCCTGTTCTGCACAGGCTAATGGCTTCTCTCAGCCATGATATTCATTGTTCCATAATAGAGATTTTCCCCCTCCTACATTAAAGTGTGACTTCTGTGCTGCATGGCGGGATCTAGAGGGGGTGTCATGTGTGTTAGTCTGTGTAGACTAGAGAAACAAAATTCATACACTCATATTTTATGAGTTTTATATAAAGGTTAAGTGAACATTGAAAAGCATCCCAACCCAGTTCAATCTAAGACCACCAGTCCAATAGTATCCCATGTGTCTGACACCAATCTACAAAGTCCTCCTCACAATCCAAAAACACACGGGGAGACAATGACTGCAGGAGGAAATTGTAGTCCGTGCGCTGGCAGGTTCTCCATGAGGCTGCTGCAGAAACCAGGGCTGCAACAGGGTAGGTCCATGCGGCTTCTCCTCAGGGATCTCCCAGGAAATGAGTCTTTCCAGCTGCTTTAGGGACCTAACAAATGCATATCCACCCTGGTGGCACTATCAGAGAGCAAGAGACCAGAAAGGCTAGGCTCACAGAGCCATTGATCTCCCTGCCCTTCAATTAACCCCACATGAGTTCATTGACGAGGTTGGCATAATATACCTTTAACTATGTTAGATACTGCGTCTCCTTCTCTGAGTGCTAGCTCTGACTTCTCAAAGGGCAGGGCTCTGGAGGAGGTTTTCAGCAGTGTTTCCCACCCACTTCCATCCCAAGTTCTTCATTTTGCACCTCTTATGATTTATGGTAACACCCCTACTGTGAAAACCTCAGAAGGTCCCAACACAGTGAAGAATGTTCCCTGGTGCCATTACTTTGTCTTCAACGTTATGTGGCTGCAGTTGATAGGTTTTGAGAGGCGCAATCCAGCCAAGAAATTCCATCGAGGGTCCAGAAGAGGTTTAGACCAAAGTAGCGTCTCATGGTACCAAGCAGGCATGAGACATGTGGCGGCCTGTCTAAGTCCCACATGTGCATTTGATGAAGGCTGCCAAGTTTGGCATGGAGGTTCCGCCTCAATACACCTGTCACAAAATGCGAAATGACATATTTTGCTACCTTTGCCTCTCTCCCAGCCTAGGGTAACCTCCAGGATGGAAGTCCCAGGTCTGACACATGTGGGTGGGAACTGCTAGGGAGGCTGCCAGCGGGGGACTCTGCTCACCCACTGCACCAAGGGAAAATCCGGTTCACAGCTCACATGCCTTCCTCTGTATATAAACCCGGAGAAGGAGCAACAGCTTAGGCTGAGTGGTACAGGATGAGCGTCTGTGTAATAACCACTAATGGTTAGGCACCATGGACACAGGGTAGGGAAGGATACAGTGAAGAAGAATATGAAGCGTTGGACATAGCAAAGGGGGCCAAAGAGCATGAGGATCCCCAGAAATGACGCAAGACACAAGCGGAGCTAACACAGGCTTACAAAGGGGAATCGGCCAGGTGCTTCACCCCAGCTTTAGCTAGCTGCCCCCACAGCAGAACTTTATCTCCTACAGAGAGCACTGGGTTGGATAGCAAAGGCACAGCTTTCAAGCAGGGAAGGTTACTTTCTCAATACTATCTTTAGTGGGGCGACAAACTGTTATTTTACTTGATTTCCATCTCCTGACTGGGGGAAGGATGAGTTGATAGCCAGGGTGGGGTAGAGTGGGGATGAGTCAATAACAGGGTGCCAGGACTCAGGAAACATGACCCCAGGCTTTTGGGCTTCACACATGCATACACACACGCGTCCGCGCTCTAGGAATGTTCTCACGAAACATGACCGCAGGCTGGTGGTCTTCACATGCACACACACGCGTGCGCACACACACACATACATGCTCTAGGAATGTTCTCAGCAAACATGACCCCAGGCTGGGGGTCTTCACACACACACACACACACACACACACACACACACACGCACACACACACACACACGCTCTAGGAATGTTCTCAGGAAACATGATCCCAGGCTGGTGGTTTTCACACACACACTCACGCGCACACTCTAGGAATGTTCTCAGGAAACATGACCCCAGGCTGGTGATCTTCACACACACGCACACACACACACACACACACACGCGTGCACGTGCTCTAGGAATGTTCTCCGGAGAGAGTGGCTTCTAAGGACTGAGTGCTGCAAAGAAAGTCACAACTGGGAGCAGCCTTCCCTTCCCCTAGAGACTCCTGGGAAATCAGGATGTGCACGGAGATTAGACATCACCTGTCTTGATAAGGGAAACCAGTTCAATAGTGGTCAGTGTTTCCTCTGTGCTTCTAACACAGGGTTTTATTTCCTGGGCACCAGATTATAGAAGAAGGCAGGAGGGCCCCCCAAAATATGATTAGTTGATCCGCTAGAGTAAATTCTCATGTGCTTAAAAGAACACCCCTGGTGGGCCAGGTTTACTGTTTACTGAACTAAACAGTAAAGGATGGCGAGGAAGACATCCACTGAGCCTTGACCTCCATGCCTCAGTCAGGACACCAAGTGTGTGTGTGGGGTGGGTGGGGACTGACACCAGTGGTGGAGGAGGGAAGTGGACATAGGCCCCAGAGACTGCTGGTACAGCAGCATGATGTTGTTTCTGGAGTCCTGATTGTGCCAAGTCAGCCTCTGGAGTGACTTTGGCAGTAAAAAATCAGATTCTGGATCTGCAGAGCCTGGATCTGGGGCCTCTTGGGTAGCAGGTAGCTTGGGTGTGTTCCTAGAGAGAGTGAAGAGCTGGACACCGGACTCCCCGCTGCTGAACCCTACCGTTCGTGCTAGGTAAGTGCACGGAGATGGAGAGAAGACCCTGAAAGAACAGCAAGGGGTGCATGGACCAAGCCCCTTCCCTTTCCCCTGCCACCAGGTCCTCTTATATGGTGCTGTGAGGTCAAACAAAGGGAAGCCCACTCAGACCTGCAGAGACCTCAGCGAAACAACTGCCCCCCGCCCCCCACAATTCAGCAGACATCTCACAAGGACACTCACACATACCCGAGAGAGAAACCTCACACACATACTTCCTTGGAGACTTCCAGAGAGACTCAGAGGCCTCGCACAGAGACTTCATATGAAGTTCTCAGCATCCTTTATGGAGACTTCTCAGAGACCCCACAGGGACCTCACACAAAGCCCTCCCACATAGCTCACTGCCAGCACGGGAGAATTAGCAGCCGCTGTCCACCCCTGAGCTCCTGGAAACTTTCACACATTGTCTGCAGTGCCCCCCATGCTTGTGCATCTTTGTCCTCATAGCCTTGCTTGGGAACAACAGAATCACAAACTGCACGTAGTTGTGTGCAAATTTTTTCCACTGAAACGTTTTCACTAGCCTGAACTCTGAAGTGTAGTTTACAATTGAAATACAAGTAAAACTGCCAACACCAAATGAGAGTGTGATTTTAGATGGTGTGCAGTCAAATGTCGTACGCCACACTTTTACTTTTGCTTCGGACAAATTCTCTAATTGGTGGGGAAGTGACTGACTACTTTGGAAGCAACAGAACAGTCCATCAAATGGGCTTCAGGACTCAAATATATAAATAGACATCTGATCTGAACTCAAACTCATTCCCCAAGGGGCTCATGAACCTAATTTTTTTGGAAGAGTGAAGGAACCCACATGAAAATAACAAAATGTACATCACATTGTGTCTGTCTGGCTTAATTTCTCAATGAAACAGCTGTCATATCTGAAGATATTCAGGGCAACATTCCTTTTATAGCTCTGTCGACATAATTAATATGATTTTTCTGTGAAATGTAATATTTCTAAGTTATGCAAAGTCCTAATGTTTATCTACCACAACAAACTGATAATATTTCGAAGGATGAAGAAATAGATCAAGAAATAATAATTAATGAAATACACATTTTCAGGTAGTACCATTTACAATAGCCAAGCGTAAATGAAAATATCTATATCTATACTTGAATAAAAAAACAACAGATTTATATGAGGAAAACTACAGAAATTACAAGAAATCAAGTGTGACCTCAGCAAATGGGATAATATCCCATGCTCCTTGACCAGACGACTCAATGTAGTACAGTTATCAGTTCTACTCAAGGCACTAGACAAGTTTAATTCACTCCTGATAAAATTACCCTCATCTTTCTTCAAAGAATTGCAAAACCACTGATTACTAACTTCATATGGTAAGGGCATAGGTCAGGGGTTGAACCTACAAACTTCTCCTTGGTAGAAAGATAAAACTGTTCTCATAAAAGACTTGTAGGCTGGCTTTGAGTTGGAATTTTGGGGTCATTTAGGATTTTTTTGTGGCATGTGATTTTTAGGGCTTTAAGGTCATTTGGGGTCATTTAATTTTTTTGCGCATTAGGGTGGTTTGGGCTTTAAGGGTGTTTTATAAGGTTTAAGGGAGTTTTTAAGGGATTTACGGGTGATTTTTTGGAGTGTATAGGTATTTTTTAGCAGGTAGGGGTGTTTTTAGTGATCTTACAGGGTTTCTTAGAGATTTTAGGGTATTTTAAAATATTTTATGTGTTTTTCCCCAGCATTTTATGTTTTGTTGGGGCTTTCATGTTGTCTTCAGGGCATTTATGTGGTTTTGGAAGTTCATGGTTTGGGAATCTTCTAGGGATATGATTTGGAAGTTCCACATGTTTTGGGAGGCATTTAGTGTGTTATTTGTGGCTTCAGAGTGTTATTTGAATTTTAGGGAATATTATGGCTTTTCAGACATTTTAAGGCTTTTAGGGTGATTTTAGTGTTTAAGGGTGTTTATTAGGCTTATATGTGTTTTTATGGCTTTTAGTGTTTTGTTAAAATTTTAGGGTGCTTCTTAAGGCATTAGAGTGTTTGCGGGGATTAGGTTTTGGTTTTCAGGGCTTTAGGGTTTTGTTGGATTATTTTTTGCTTTCATGGTGAATTCATGTCTATTAGGCTGTTGGACTTTTACAGGGTTTTATAGTGCTTCGGGTTGCTTTGTAGGGATGTTCTTGGGGTTTTAAAAGACTTTTAGCGTGTTTTTAGGGCTTCACGTGTTCTTTATTTTGCGTTTTAAGGCATTTGCATAATATTAGGGCATTTATTATGTTTTCGGGACGTAAGGAGTTTTTTTTAAGACTTATGGCGCATTAGGGTGTTTTAGAAAGCCTTTTACCATGTATTTAATGGTCTTAAGATGTTTTAGAGGGTCTTTAGGGGTGGTCTTAGCATTTTAGAAATATTTTAGACGTTTTAGGGTTTTTAAGGCATTTATAGTGTTTTTACGACTTTTAAGGTGTTTTTAGAACACGCCTGACAGGTACACACTATTTCAATCAGGCTCTGGTTAGTGCCTCTCAATCAATTGGTGACATGGGAGTCTGGATAATGGATTACCTTTACTCTGCAGATGAGAAAACTCACTCAAAAAGACACAGGTGTTGACCCACAGGCACACAACTGGTTAACAACAAAGACATATTCACAACCAGTGTTGGGAGCCAGAGCCCTAAGCCCCACATACCTGTCCCCAGCCAAACAGTCAATCTATCCTGAACCATCAAATGATCTGAGCAGATCCTCCCACCCAACTCACCTTCCCATGCCAAATATTTTATTTCAGAAGGTGGCAGTGAATCTGCAGCTCTGAGAGAGGGACATATCTGATCGGAGCACATGGAGCAGATGAAGGGGGAGGAGGGGAATGTGGAGCACATCCTGGCACACCAGGACTTGAGGATGATGTTCCCACTCAGAGAATCCAGTCCACATAGAAGACCACATGGCCAGCCCCACGATGAGACAAGACACCCCTCAAAGACCCATAGCCTTAGAGGGGACAACACTGAAGACACAGTGTGGGAAATGCGCCCGAACTAATGCTGCCACACCGAGGCATAACACTAAGGGGGTACAGCAGAAGAGCAAGAAAACGAAGCATCAAGGTACCCAGGGAATGCCAAAGGATGACTTTGAGGCCAGTACTTGGTACACCAACAGACTGGACTGGAAAACACTCTTAAAGGCCAACAAACCGACCTTGAACTAACGATGAGCCACTTCTTTCTTGTTGAGTTGTTTTCATTCATTGTCATTGGATTTTGGTTGTTTTGTTGCTTTTAGTGCTTGGTTTTGCTCTGTCTTGTTTTGTGTATGTTATTACATCTACAGGTCTGTCTAAATAAGATAGGCTGGACGAACAATCTGGAGGAGAGAAAACAGGACCAACACTTCTGGGGAGACATGGGAGAGAGGGAGGTGTGGGGAAAGGTAGTGGTGTTAAGAAACCCAGAGAAAAGGGAAGAACAGGTGATGCAAATCGGTGGTGAGGGGGATGTAGGAGGCCTGGTAGGGAGTGATCAAGGGAAATGGAACCAATGGAACCAAGAGGAATTACTGAATTACTGAAGCACAAATGAAAAGTGAGCATGGCAGTGGGCCCAAGAGGCAAATCAAAGGGAATAGAAAAGCAAGCTAGGAAGCAAGGGTCAATTATAGAGGTTTAAAAAAAGGCATGTACATATTTAAATATATGAGCATGGGGAAATAGATCTATGTCCCTATATTTATAGGTTTTGTATTAAGGTAGCAGATGGACATTGGGCCACTGCTCAAGGACTCCCTCGTTGCAAAAATACTGTTCTATTAAATTGGCATTCTATGATGCTCACCTTCCCTACACGATCACTGAACACAAAGCAGGTACATAAGCAAATGTGGTGAAGAAAGCTAATGGTGCCCAGCTATCAAATATATAGCATGTGAGGTCTTAAAGGCTTAAAGGAAAACAAGCGCCCATCTAGCTCAGAAGAAACAAAGCCCACATGGAAGAAGCACACCAGCTTGTGTGATCATGAGGTTTTGAAAAGATTTGGTAGCAGGCATCATCAGAACAAAAAAAATCTTATCATTGCGAATGAGCGGGGAGTGCTGGGTACAGACACAAAGCCCATTTACAGTCCTCTGGACATCCCTAACAGAAGGGTGTCAGGGAGGAGATAAACCAAGACAGGTACCAGATAATAACGATGAAACACAGCTTTCCCCTAGTTCCTACATGTTTCCTATCTCCCACTATCATGATCCCAATTCTAATTTACAAATCAGGCTAGACTAGAGAATGTACACTTGGACAGATAGGAACAGGAAACATGGGGAATCCAGGGTGGATGAGCCCTTGAGGACCAGTGTTATGAGTGCAGACTCGGGAAGGGTGGAGGGAGGGTAGGTTGGAAAACGGAAACCGTATACAGGGATCTACATTTAACCTCAACAGAAAAGTGGGTGAAGGAACATCAGACAGTGCAAGATATGAGAAAATAATTAGTAAATTATCAAGGGTAGCTCGAATGGAGGGGGAAAAATGAGGAGCTGAGGCCAGGGGCTTGGGTGGGGTGGAGAGTGGATATTTTGAGAATAATGAGGGCAATGAATGTACAAATGTGCTTTACACAACCGATGTATATATGCATTGTGGTTAGTGTTGCATGAACAATTTAAAAAAAGGTCTGGACAGAGGGCACATGCAAGGATGATCTCAGGCTGGATTAGATCAGCAAAATCACCTCCTGGAGTTGCCTCACCCTGTGTCTATTCCTGAGTCAGGCATGAAGCTTAGGGCCCATAGTCCCAGGAGCTGGACAGGGAGGGAGGCGGGGTTCTGAGGTCATTCCATAGGGGCAATGGCCCTCCTGTCCTGCCGGGCCCACCCTCCTTTGTAATCCTGCTGGCTGGAGCACGGCTTTCATGGAGTCCACACCATGGGAGCTCTACTACTCATGGGGGATTGGCAGGAAGCCTCTGCTTATGCGCACACACCACCACCTAGCTGGAGGATCTCTGTGAACAAAGCCTGAGGCAGACAACAAGCCCACTAATTGATGCTGTAAGAGATACAATCAGCATCCAGAAACCTGCAACTGGGAGTAAGAGGCAGCATACTTGGCCCCAGCCACTCCCACTGCCATCTTCAAGGAGTGACATTCTAAAGCAGAGGGTTTTCAAAAGGCACTGCCAGGACTGTGGAATGAGCAGCTCATTTGTGGACATGGATACTGTGTGATCCAGAAGTATTACCTCTTCCTTTCCATTCAGGTGAGACAAAAAAAAAGTTCCAAATAGAAAGCCATGCATCTAAACAGTATCCAATAGCCACTCATGTGCAGTGCTGCTGCCTCCAAAGAGCTTTCCTAGGTTTTTCTCTCTGTGGACAGATATACCTTGGTCCTTGGCTCTGCATGAGAAAGAATTCACGCCAAAGCCAGGTTTGTGATCCAATTGTGTTTTAGGAGAGATAGGGAGGCATGGTAGGCAACCCTGGTGGACCCCAGTGGCTGAATTGAATTTACTTGGCCTAGGTGGGTCAATGTGGGTGCAGCACCCACCCAGGTGTACCTGGCCTTCCTGACTGGAAACCTGGACCTCTGAGCACGCTCGGTGTGCCACTCTTTCCTGGGTGGCTAGCTTGGCCCTCTGAGCATGTATCATGGACAACCTAGTCCCTATGCTAGCTACCTAAAATTTACACCCTGAAGAGATATGGACCCAAATCTTTGGGGTACAAGGCGACGACATCTTTAGGTCCTTCCTGCTGGCAAAAGGGTGAAGTGGGGCTTTGGGTCCATACCCTTTCTACTCTGCTGGGAGGGGTTGTCCATTCAGGTCTAGGATGGATAAGGTTGAGGTGGTCCAGGAGATGGTGGTCCTAGAGGTGGCACACTTGGTTCAGAGGGCTTGGTAACTTGAGAACTTCTGGAAAAACAAACAAACGGACAAAAGGGTGAACAGTTTAACTGAGGCAAGGCTAGGCTTGTGAGGTGGCAGTGCCCTTGAAATTAGGTGAGTGTCACAGGAAACAAAAAAAATCTTAGGATTATCAGGCATGTGTGTTTGTTCGTTCTAAGTATAGGCACGGGAGTAAAAGCATCCACAATTTCCCCTATGAGGGTACAGGGTTTGGGAACTACTGGGTGCACTGAGATCACTGTTTCATTTATGATCCTAATGTTTGGACCCACTGCTAAGAACCATGCTTCTATTTAATCCTATTATCCCTCAATTATTAACTTTGGTCAAACAAATTTTGTTTTCATTAATTACTTTCATAGTTATCTATCTATCTATCTATACACACACATTTAATTGAATGGAATGAAAAGGTCATGCGTTATAGCGTTAAATTGTAATATTGGAATACTACAGCGGGAGTCAACAGGGATCAAAAGAAAGTAAGTGTCTGAGTCATTTTTAATTTTCTTGGCTTCAAATTGAATAAAAGACTTGTAAATTACCCAGAGACCAAATTCCCATGGTGCCTCCTACAACGGGTAGAATGTTCAGGGATGTTTCAGGGCTGGGAGATTAGTAACCCCTAAGTCCAGGATCCCTTAGGGCAGGGGTCCTCAAACTGTTTACACAGGGGGCCAGTTCACTGTCCCTCAGACCGTTGGAGCACCAGACTATAGTTAAAAAAAACCAAACTATGAACAAATTCCTATGCACATTGCACGAATCGGCTACTAAGTAGGACATGCAGAGGCAGCAAAAACACCCTGAGGGTGGGATAAATGTCGTCAGGCCACATGTGCCCCACGGGCCACAGTTTGAGGATGCCTGCCTTAGGGGTTCCTGGGTGCACTGGGGATGAAGGTCTCTACTGCTCCTCAAAAGGAGAAATGCTGTAACTTCTGGCATTTCGGCCCACTTTCCAATCACTTTACAAAACTGTTCCAGGTGAATCAGGGTTAGAAGGGAAAGTGTACCATTCTCTGGCCACCATTCTCCTTTCTCAAATAAAGTTGCATAGTGTATCAGCTTTTGTTTGTCTAGCCTCTGTGTCAACTCTATCCCAATTGGACAGGATTCATGCAAGGGGGCAATTCCTGAGTATGAAGCTGCTAAGTCCCATCTAGAAAGCACAAAAGAAGGCTATGTAGAGCTTGCTGCCTCAAGGTCAATAAACCCCACTTGAGAGCGAGCCCTTTATTGCCCTGAATCTGTTGCCTCAGGAAGATGCCCCAGCAAGAAGTAAGGGATCAAAGACAACTCACTGAGGTCGACTTTAAGTCCAACCATTATTCTAGACAAGCTAGGAGAACCACTGCTTGGAATGGCCCCACGGCCCTCCAAGATGCCTGCTGGCGGGAGCAGACTCTCAAATCTCTGAAGGGAAGGGGCATCTGGAAGCTCAGGGAACCTTAAGGGAATTGGAATTTCTGTCTGGAACATCGTGGCAGTGGAACTGTGTAGTAAGAGCTTTCCCCAAAAGTGCCTTAAGCAGCAACACTGAAAGCCTAAAGGTAACAGTTACACAGGAAGGGTTCCATATGCCATTGGCCTAAGCCTGGGCCACGGAAAACCAGCCTGTAACAAGGAACAAACCTACACTGGTAGAACACTAACACTATAACGCCTCAAGTTTTAAATTCAGGAAATAATTTTAAACATTTTTATTCTTTACTTTCATAGTTATCAATATGTATATATGGCATTCAAATATATAAAACGTGCAATGTTTTTGAAATGTAACCAAATTGTCACATTGATAATTTATAAGTTTGGTACTAGATAAGTTTCAATTAAATGTTATAAAAATGTTGTGCTGGGCATTATAGGGCTAAAGCAGCTTGTTTGAAAAGCCAGGAGAAAGGGAATGGAGGGGAAAAGGGAAATATTTGGCTCCCAGGACAAGGCAGGGCTAACTCCCAGGTCTATTCAATCAGCTCCCTAGGCAGTGCCCTTCCACATGTTTGGGCTGGTGGGCACCATCTTGGCCAGGGTCACAGGCCCCGTTTCCCCATGGCCACAATGGCGGCTATATAGGATCTCTGGGAAAAGCTTAAACAGCCTTGACAAGAGTGAAGCCATTATGAGCTGACAGAAGGCACCATGTAAAGTAAATAAAGTAGCTATGAACTGTAAATGAACTAGCTGATATAGGGGAGGTAGGCTGTGCAGATGTGCCCAAGGGAATGTCCCAAAGGATATGGATGCTCAGAAGATTCGCGAGAGCGACCAGAGCAGTCTTTGTTCAACTAAGAATGACTAACTGCAACACCCTGCTTCTCTACTCTGCCTGCTTGCACACCTGCACATTGCAAAAGTATAAAAACCTTTGGACAATTAGACTGGGGCTGCTCAGGAAAAAAAACTTTTTCTGTTGAACTTGCCAGCGGTCGGAGTAGTTTTCTTTCTGGGAATGGAGAGTGGCTACAACATTTCGAGGTGCACCGAGATCCAATTGCCACTGTCTGGGCTTGCTTAGAAAGGAAACCTCCTTAACAGGAGTGCTCTCCCCAGAACTACGGATTTCTGATTTCTCTAGGCCAGGGGTCCTTAAACTCTTTAAACAGGGACCAGTTCACTGTCCCTCTGATCAGTTGGAGGGCCGAACTATCGTTTCAATAAAACTATGAACAAATTCCTATGCTTCCTGCACATACCTTATTTTGAAGTTTAAAAAAAACACACAAACAAACGGGGCACAAACACTCGGCGGACAGGATCAAGGTCCTCGGCTATCCGCATGTGGCTCACAGGCTATTGTTTGAGGACCCCTGCTCTAGGCGCTCACAAAGAGAATGTAGTTTCAGCCCTAAAGCCTGGAGACTCCGCAATTTGTTTAAAGGTGATTGGACAGAAGGAGTTCCTGATTTGCCCATGCAAGACTCGTTTTCCCTTCCCCTATTTCTCAGAGTTCATAGTTATGTTTATGGGGAACCAGGACATCCCTATCTGATCCCTAAAATTGATGCGTGGAATGACATTGCCACTAATAAGCCAGCATAAACAAAAGACTTACTTCCTCCTGCAACAGAAAGGGTTCTTGTTTCAAGATTTCAGGAAACATGGCAGGACCAGAAAAAAAATAGACACAAGGTCCTAAAACCACTAAGGTGGAGGCTGCCCTTCCCCAACCCCTCCCCATACCCCTCCGTCTCGGCTTTATTCCTTTTTGCAGGAGGACTCTGGGAGTGGGAGAACTAGCTTACGACCCTTCATTATCACTGCCACCCTGTCAGGTGCATGGGGCTGGAGAGAGAGAAATACTCATAACTCTTTTCTGAGTCCACACCCCAACATACACTAGGGCTGGTATGGGATCTCGACCGCCCCACCCCCCAAGAAGGATGATTCGGCAGCAGCCATTCTACACTCAAGGCAAGCAGCCCCAACACCTGGGGAAGACCCCTGAGTCCCTTTTTGGGTATATATCCCCTTGTATTCCAGTGATTTGTATAATTGGAATCAACAAAATCCCTTTTTCTGACAAAGCAGGTCTGATTCCTTGATAGAAACGGTTTTCCATATGCATTAGCCCACCTCCTGAAATTGCCAGCAACTTCTCCAGGTGCTGTTCACAACACAGGTACAGTAGCCCTGCCAGAGAGAGGCCCAGTAAGCAGTCAATGGACATGATGGTCAGACAGCAGGCACTCCCCATGTGAGGGAAACTCTTTTTGCCACTGCACGAAAAATGTGAGATCCAAACTCCTTGCAAGGCACAGAAGGCCTAACCAGGTATCACCAGTTTCTCTTGCAGGCCCTCAGTGGAACAGCTAGAAAACCTATGAATTTATCTAAGGTCAGTGAGAATTTTCAGGCTCTTACAAGAGAATGTCTGCGTGCCTTTTTAGAGTGACTGATGGAAGCCTACGGGCTTTATATCCCTAACGGCCTGGAGGCCCCGAGAACAGGAGGGCAATAAGTATTGCCTTTATTACTCAGTCTGCCTCAGACATGAAAAAGAAGTGGGAAGGGTTTGACGGGAAAAATCTTAGTGATTTGGTACAAGTGGCTCAGCGGGTGTGTAACAACAGAGATGATCCTACCACGACAGAGACAAAGAAACTAGTTAAAATACTAGTAATTGCCATGAGAAACCCCAGAGACTCAGGAAAAGGAGAGCATGGCCCACTTACGGAGAGACTGACCTGTGGGCACCGCCAAGCCATGGGGCAGGATCAATGTGCCTACTGCAGGAAAGAAGGACATTGGAAAAATCAGTGCCTTGAATACCCCAGGAGAAGCAGACAACCCTCCAATAGAGAGGACGGGCCTCATCCACACCTAGAAAATCCCAATCAAGAGACAATAATGCTTGAAGAAGCTGAATGAAGGTGTCAGTGCTCTGTTTCACTTGGTCCCCAGGATCCCAGGCTAACTGTCCAAGTAGGAGGCCAGCCAGTCAATTTCTTAGTGGACACAGGGATTACCTTCTCAGGTTCAGAAAAGAGTACAGGCAAATTGTCAAAAGGAAAGATTTGAATTACTGTCAGCATATGATTGCTTCCAAAAATAACTCACACCAGAAGATTTGCATGGAGGTTAGGTGGGTTTCTCAAGACATCATGATAAAAAATATCTGTCTGCCCTTTGTCCCAGTTAGCCATATGATTTTTATGGCACTGGCCCCTGGCTTGGCTGTTGAGCCATGGAAACTGTTTTTGCAGGACGTGAGGCGGTGGCCTGTGGCCATCAGTGGAAGGACAAAATCTCCACAGTGGTCTTCCTGTTTCAATATGGAGCCACCTATATCACCTCTCGGACATTATTGTTGTCCTGGGCTCAGAATCGCCACCCCAGGTCTAGAAGGCACCTAACAGATCCACACTATTTGAATCAGGCTCTGGTTAGCCCCTATCGATCACTTGGTGACATGGGAGTCTGGACAATGGAGTACCTTTACTTTTCGGATCAGAAAACTAACTCAAAAAAACACAGGTGTTGACCCAGAGGCACACAACTGGTTAAAAACAAAGCCAAACTTACAACCATTTTCTGGAGCCAGAGTTCTGAGCCCCTCGTGGCTGTGCCCAGCCGAGCAGTCCCTCTCTCCTGGACACACCAAAGATCTGAGCAGATATTCCCCACAACCCCTCCCAAAGATTTTATTTCAGAGGATAGCATTGAATTTGCATCTCCTGGACAGAGACATTATCTGATCAGAGCACACAGAGATGAAGGGGAGAAGGGGAGAGTGGAGCACATCCTGTCCCACCAGACCTTGAGGATGATGTTCCCACTCAGAGAAGTCAGTTCACATAGAAGACCACATGGCCAGCCCCACGACGAGACACAACGTCCCTCAAAGACCCATAGCCCTAGAGGGGACAACACTGGAGACACAGTGTGGGAATTACCCCCAAACTGATCTCGCTACACCGAGGCATAACACTAAGGGGGTACAGCAGAAGAGCAAGTAAAAGGAGCAGCAAGATCCCAAGGAAATGCTAAAGGTGGACTTTAGGGTCAGGGTTTGGTGCCCCAAAAGACTGGACTAGAAAACACTTCTAAAGGCCAACACATAGTCCTTAAACTATCTATGAGCTTTTCTATCTTGTTGACCTTTGTTTTCTTTTATTGTAATTGGATTTTTGTTGTTTTGTTTATTTTGCTGCTTGGTTTTGTTCTTTCTTGTTTTTGTGCATGTTATTGCCTCTACAGGTCTGTCTAAATAAGATAGGCTGAACGAACAATCTGGAGGAGAAAAAAAAACGGAACTGCACATCCTGGAGGACATGCGAGAGAGGGAGGTGGGAAGAAAGGTAGTGGTGTTAAGAACTCCAGAGACAAGGGAACAAAAAACTCCACCTCTCCGTTTCCTTCACCTAATTTCCTATTTTTCTGGTCTGGCAGCAGGAGCTCCAGATAGATGGGTCCTATCTGGTCGCCATTTTCTCTGAATCCCTCCATCAATTTTTTTTACACTCTTAAATAGTACAAACTGATTCATTTATGATGCTAAGGTCTTGGACCCGCTGATAAGACCCATCCTTCTTTTTAACCCTATACTGCTTCAATTATAATTTTGGGAAAAAATTATTTTTTTTTGCTGTGGACTTTCATAGTTATATATATATATATATATATATATATATATATATACATTTTTTAAAATGCTATTAAAACATCATATTCCGCGTTATAGCGTTAAATGGAAATAATGGGCTAGTACAGGAGGAGTCAATAGTGACCAAAATAGAGTAACTACCTAAGTTATTTTGAATTTTCTTGGGTTCAATTGGAGTAAAGGCTTGTAAATTACCCGGGGTCCAAATTCCCATGTAGCCTCCCACAACGGGTTGCGGGTAGCCTCCCACAACAGCAGGGATGTTTCAGGGCAGG
The DNA here is from genome assembly GCF_050624435.1 of Tenrec ecaudatus. Lineage (NCBI taxonomy): Eukaryota > Metazoa > Chordata > Mammalia > Afrosoricida > Tenrecidae > Tenrec > Tenrec ecaudatus. The sequence goes on along the minus strand of NW_027457587.1, from coordinate 50,533 downwards.
GAGATTAGTAACCCCTAAGTCCAGGATACCTTAAGGCAGGGGTCCTGAAACTGTTTACCAAGGGGGCCAGTTCACTGTCCCTCAGGCCATTGGAGGGACAGACTATAGTTTAAAAAAAACAAAAATTACGAACAAATTCATGTGCACACTGCACATCTTGATTTGAAGTTAAAAAAAAAGGGGGCATATACACCCGACAGAAAGGATCAATGTCCTCGGCTGTCTGCATGTGGCCCACAGGTTGTAGTTTGAGGACCCCTGCTCTAGGTGTTCACCAAGAGGATGTGGTTTCAACCCAAAAGCTTGGAGACACTAAAATTTGTTTAAAAGTGATGGGGCAGAAGGAGTCCCTGATTGACCCACGCAAGACTAGTTTTCCCATCCCCTATTACTAAGAGGTCATAGTTATGGTTAAGGGGAACCAGGACATCACGATCTGATTCCTTTAATTCAAGTGTGGGCTGACATTGCCACTAAAAAGCCTGCAAATATAAAAGACTTACTCCCTCCCTCAAAGAAAGGGTCCTTGTTTCCAAGGTTTCAGGAAACATGGCAGGACTGGAAAAACAAACGTTACAAGGTCCCAAAACCACATAGGTGGAGCCCATCCCTCTCCGTCCCCCTCCCCCAAACTCTCCCTCTCCCCCTCCTTTTCCCTCCCCTCCCGATCTCTCTCCCCTACTTGGTTTTATACCATTTTGCAGGAGAACTCTGGGAGTGGGAGAGAAGGCTTCAGACCCTTTGGTTCCACCCCCGCCCTATAAGGTTTCTAGGGGACAGAAATAGAAAATTTCTAACATGCCCTTATTGAGTAACTCCCTCTCCCACCGGCCCCCCAACCTCACCCCCACCCCCAACCAGTAGCCCCACACACACACTAGTACTGTTATGTCTTCCATACTCATCAGCCCACCTGGAATGATTGCCAGCAACTTCTCCAGTTGCTGTTCAAAACGGAGGAAGGGTAGCCCTTCCAGACAGAGGCCCAGTAAGCAGTCAGCGAACCTGATGGTCAGCGAGCGGGCACTCCCCACTTGAGAGAAACTCTTTTGGACACTACACCAACAATGTGGGATCTCAATTCCTAGCAAGGCCCAGAGGGCTTTACCAGGTATCACCCGTTGCTCTTACATGACCCTCTGCGGAAGAGCTAGGAAACCTATGAATTTATCTAAGGTCAGTGAGAATTTTCAGGCTCTTATAAGAGAATGTCCGCCTGCCTTTCTAGAGTGGCTGATGGAAGCCTATGGGCTTTATACCCTTCACGGCCCGGAGGCCCCGAGAACAGGAGGGCAATAAGTATTGCCTTTATGACTCAGTCAGTCTGCCTCAGACATGAAAAAGAAGTTGGAATGGTTTAAAGGGAAAAATCTTAGTGATTTGGTACAAGTGGCTCATTGAATGTATAACAACAGAGATGACCCTAGCACGACAGAGACAAAGAAACTAGCTAAAATACTAGAAATTGCCATGAGAGACCCTAGAGACTCAGGAAAAGGAGAGCATGGCCCACTCACGGAGAGACTAACCTGTGGGCACCGCCAAGCCATGGGGAAGGATCAATGTGCCTACTGCAGGAAAGAACGACACTGGAAAAATCAGTGCTTTGAAAACCCCAGGAGAGGTGCACGACCCTCCACTAGAGTGGACGGGCCTCATCTGCACCTAGAGAGACCCAAGCAAGAGACAATAATGCTTGAAGAAGCTGAATAAAGGGGTCAGGGCTCTGTTTCACTTTGCCGCCAAAAGCCCAGGCTAACTCTCCATGTAGGAGGCCAGCCAGTAAATTTCTTGGTGGACACAGGGGCCACCTTCTCAGGTTCAGAAAGGAATACGGGCACATTGTCAAAAAGAAAGATGTGAATTACTGTGAGCCTATGATTCCTTCCACAGATAACTCACACCAGAAGGTTTGCATGGAGGTTAGGTGGGCTCCCCAAGACAACAAGATAACAAATATCTATCTGCCCTTTTTCCGAGGTAGCCACCTGGTTATGATTGCACTGGCTCCTGGCTCAGCTGCTGAGCCAGTGAAGCAGTTATAGCAGGAGACTAGGTGGCCAGTGGACATCAACGGAAGGACCAAATCTCCACAGTGGGCTTCCTGTTTCAATATGGAGCCACGTATGTTACCTCCTGGACACCATCTCTATCCTGAGCTCATAATTGCCACCCCAGGTCTAGATTGCAGCGCGCAGGTACACACTATATGAAATAGCCTCTGATTAACTCCTCTCGATAACTTGCTGACATGGGAGTCTGGATAATCCAGTACATTTACTTTCCAGATGAGAAAACTCACTCAAAAACACATAGCAGTTGACCCAGAGACACACAACTGGTTAAAAACAAAGTCATATTCACAACCAGCGTCTGGACCAAGAGCACGGTGCCCCACAGAACTGTGCCCATCGAACAGTCAATATCTCCTGGACTCCCAAAAGATCTGAGCTGACACCCACCCACCAACATCCTTGCAGCCCCCAAAGATTGTATTTCACAGGATGGCACCGGATCTGCAGCTCGCGGAGAGGGACATATCTGATCAGAGAACACAGGGCAGAACAAGGGGGAGGAGGGGAGAAAGGAGCACATCCTGGCCCAATACACCTTGAGGATGATGTTCCCAATCAGAGAAGCCAGTCCACAGAGAAGACCACACGGGCAGCCCCACGATGAGAAACGTCCCTCAAAGACCCATAGCCCTAGAGGGGACAACACTGGAGACACAGTGTGGGAGCTGCGCCCGAACTGATCCTGCCACCTCGAGGCATGACACTAAGAGAGTGCAACGGAAGGGAAAGAAAATGGAGCATCAAAGTCCCCGGGGAATGCCAAAGGTGGACTTTGTGGTCAGGGCTCGGTGCCCCAACAGACTGGACAGGAAAACACTCTTAAAGTTCACCACACAGTCCTTGTACTTTTCTTTCTTGGTTAGTGTTGTTTTCTTTTAGTGTCATTGGATTTTGGTTGGGTTTTGTTTACATTTTTGTTTGTTTTTTTCTTTTCGCTGCTTGGTTTTGCTCAGTCTTATTTTGTGCATGTTATTAATTTTACAGGTCTGTCTAATTAAGAGAGGCTGGATGAACAATCTGGAGGAGTAAACATGTGACCGGCCCTTTCCATTGGGCATGGGAGTGAGCACGGTGGGGGGAAAGGAAGTGGTGTAAAGAAACCCAGAGACAAGGGAACAAAAAGTGATGGAAATCGGTGGTGAGGGGGATGCACGAGGCCTGGTAGGGCGTGATCAAGGGTAATGTAACCAAGAGTAATTACTGAAACCAAAAGGAAGACTGAGCATGGCAGTGGGCACAAGAGGAAAATCAAAGGGTATAGAAGAGTGAGCTGGGAAGCAAGGGCCAGTTATAGATGTCTAAATAAAGGCATGTACATATATTTACAAAGGGGCATGGGGAAATAGATCTATGTCCATATGTTTATAGATTTAGTATTAAGGTAGCAGATGGACATAGGGTCTCCGCTCAAGGACTCGTTCATTGCAAGAACATTGTTCTATTAAATTGGCATTAAACGATGCTCACCTTCCCTACACGATCACTGACCACAAAGCGGCTGCATAAGCAAATGTGATGAAGAAAGCCGATGGTGTCCAGCTACCAAAAGATATAGCGTGTGGGGTCTTAAAGTCTTGAAGGTAAAGAAGCAACTATCTAGCTCAGAAGCAACAGAGCCCACATGGAGGAAGCATACCAGCCTGTGTGATCACAAAGTTTCAAAGGGATAAGGCAACAGGCATCATGAGAACAAAAAAATCTTATCATGGAGAATGAGAGGGGACGGCCGGGTAAAGACCCAAAACCTAATTCCAGTGCACTGGACATCCCCTTACAGAAGGATCTCAGAGAGGAGATAAAAGAATACAGGGTATGAGACAGCAATGAAAAACACAACTTTCCTCAGGTTCTTTTTTTTTTGTTTTTTTTTTGCGCACCCCGCTGGCGCCTGGGGCCGCCCCCTTCATGGTCCCGCGGCGGCGGCGGCGGCGGCGGCTCGGGGCCGGGGGCGCCAGGGGAGGGGGCAGACACCAGGGGCAGCAGTGGCGGCGGCGGCGGCTGCCGGCGCCATGTTGGGCTGATCGATGAATTGAACAAAGAGGATCAATTTCCGATCAAGCGAGTTATCAATGGGGGCCGGGGAGTGAGAGGGACTTGTCCCCGAGTCGGCCCCGCTTTCCCCGGCACCCCCCTCCTCCCCTCCGCCGCGGCTCCCCGGCGGCAAGGCAGCCCGGCGCCCCCCGGGGACGCCGCGACCGCCCGCAGCCCCCACCCCCGAGCGAGAGGCCGAGAGAGAAGCCTGACCTGCAGCTGCTGTAAATCAAAGCGCTTCCAATATTGAAACATCGATCCCACATTGGCCGCCATCTTGAGACGTATTGAGACGGAGTGAGAGGCTGATAGAGAGGGGGCTGGAGTTCTGGAGCCGCCAGGAGGCAGCAGGCGGGCGGCGCCAAAACCCGGCCTGGAGCCAGCCGCCGCCGCCGCCACAGAGGAGCGCGGACTCCTCCTCACGGCGCCACCGCCGCCAGGGCAAGCCGAGCCGGAGTCGGAGTCTGAGCCCGAGGGCGTGGCGGCCGCTGGCCCGGCCTCGCGCGCGGCCGCCCGGCCACGCCCCCCGCCAGCGGCCGAACGAGCGACCCGCCCGTGACCCCCGCCCCTCCCAACCCCCAGCCCCGGCCGGCGGCCGCCCGGCTCAGCGCGGCCCGGCCCCTAAAGGGCGGCGAGAGGGGCGCTGGAGGGCGGCGAGAGGGCAGCCCCGCCGCCCGCCGAGGCCGAGGCCGGGCTCATCTGGCGCGGGGGGGGGGGGCTTTTGAAGTAATCTCACATGAAGTGAGTAATCTCACACAGCATCTGTGGAACCCTACATCAGGGATGGGAAAGTCCATTAACGCATGCCCAGGAGAGCCAGCATAGGAAAGCTGGATTTTCCTGCCCGTGGGCTCCGATGGATGTTGCACCTGGAGCAGCCCACCTGGGCCAGATGATTGCAGTTCAGCCAATGGGATTGACCTGGGGTCCTTCACCAGCCTCCCCGGGAACCCTTGAAAAGGCAGGAACCAGAAGGGAGAGGGGTGGTCTGGTCGTCTTCCTGGGAGGAGAGAGATCCTTGCATGACCTGAGGCAGTCTCTGCCAGGCCCCATGGTCAAAGGAATCCTATGGGTGCCTTGTAAAACCTGAAGCTTCTTTTAACTCTCATTAAATTCACTTGGATCACGAGCCTGGCTTCCGCATGAAATTTTTCTCGCGGGGAGCCAAGGACTGGGGTTGGAATTTAGGCCAGAGAGAGAGACCTTACAAGTCCATGACCCCGTGACCTTGAGGAAGAGTTGGAATTCCTCTGGCCTCAAGGACAGGTGATCAAGTATCATTACCTCCTTACCCACTGCTCTACTTATTCTCACTTTATTCACTAGCCCTTCTAACTTTTCCACCGCACTCAGTTTCAACGTGCTCAGGTTGGTGTTGGGCTTTTATTTACTCGCTTTCTTCTTTATCCCTCTTTTTTCCCCTTTTCCCCTCTTTTTCCTCTTCTCTCCCACTCTCTCCTCTCATATGCCACTAAAGGCTTCCAGGTCACTTCCCTCCGCTTAGGGCAAATCAACCCAAATAGCAGGAGGCACTCCAGCCTGCCCTGTGTGGGAGTGCTGTACACCACACAAGGCACCTGGGACAAACACCTACAGTGCGCTGCACCGTTGAAGAAACCTCCGTCATGCCTCTAAGGTGATCTCGTCAACTAGGGCAATTCTGCCCAGCACCACTGGGTCCCGGCATTAAAAGGGCACACTGACCTGCCATGTTGGAGCAGTGTCTAAACCCCTCTGGCCCCTCATCCAAGCAATCAGGGATCAGCTACTACTTTATACTTTATTTCCTCCTTCTCTCTCTCCTTGCTCTTTACCATCACAGCCAACCTTAGTGAACTCAGTTGGATTTATTTCCTTCTTTCTCTTTATTCTCTTTTTCTTTCTTTCCTCTTTCTGTCTTTGCTTTCTTCACCTCTCTCTTAGCTTGTACGATTCTCTCTGCTCCCTCTCATTGCTTGCACATACCACTGCTGGTTTCCAGAGCCCTACACTCTGCCTAGGGCAACCCTGTCCTCCTAGTGGGCAGCCTGACCCCTAAGACAGTACTGCACACAGGACGAGTCAGAGCTACACACAGCATAACACAGGGTCAGTTATTTCTTTAACCATTTAAAAAATACTCTCTCCTCCTCCTTCCTTTTCTCTTCTCTCTTTTTCCTTTTATTGGACTCTTCTTACAGGTTTTCTGCTTTTCTCCGCTCCATCTAGCTCTTCTCTACTTCCTACCACAGCCTCCACAGATTTGGTTCTCCTTTTTAGTTGTTTTCTTTTCTTTTTTTTTTTTTTTTTACTGTTGTCACCTTTGTTTACTCTGTGCATTTTAGTTGTGTGTGGGTGAGTGGTTGTCAGTCTGGTTGGCATTATTGCCCCAGTCTGTGTCTTCCTCTTTCTCTCCTTTTCCTCTCCTTTCACTCTCTTTCCCATCACAAGACAATAGCTGTCTCCAGGCCACTCCCCTCTGCCTAGGGCAAACCTGAAGGCCCAACTGAGGGAGCTCCCACCCCCCACTTATTGGTGTGGCAAGCAGCTGGGGAATTCACGCTGGTCCTCTCCCACACACCAGGCCACAGGTTGTTCTCCCCTATAAAAAGTGGGGGCATCCCCAGCCTAAATCCTGAGGTCCTACAAGTGACTGGGGGAAACGCCTGACCACCACTTGTGAGGCTCCACGCTACTGTGGGAACATCCACCCAATCTCCAAGGCGATCTCTCTGTACATCCCCTTGTCTAGACAGATTTGTAAAGTAGAATTTGGATCATGATAGTGGGGGGAGGAAGCATTTAGGAACTAGAGGAAACATGTTTCATTGTTGCTACCCTGCACCCTGACTGGCTTATCTCCTCCCCACATCCCTTCAGGAAGGGGGTGTCCAGTTACCTACCAATGGGCTTTGAGTCTCCACTCTGCACTCACCCTCATTTACAATGACATGATTTTTGTGTTCTTTGATGCTTGATATCTGATCCCTTCAACAGTTCATGGTCACACAGGCTGGTGTGCTTCCTCCATGTGGGCTTTGTTGCTTCTGAGCTAGATGGCCGCTTCTTTATTTTCAAGCCTGTAAGATCCCAGATGCTATAACTTTTGATAGCCAGGCACCATCAGCTTTCTTCACCACATTTGCTAGTGCACACATTTTTCTTCAACCATCATGTTGGAAAGGTGTTCATCATGGAATGCCAATTTAATATAACGTGTTCTTGCATTGAGTAAGTATTTGGCAATGTCCATCTACTGCCTTAATACTAAGTCTATAAATATATGCACGTTGATCTATTTACGAACCCTCCTGTATAAATATATTTACATATGTACATGCCAGTATGTAGACCTCTAGAAATACCCTTTGTCACCTAGTTCTTTCCTCTATTTACTTTTACTTTCCTCTTGTCCGACTATCATGCTCAGCTTTCACTTGGGTTTGAGTAATTTCTCTTGGTTACATTGCCCTTGCTGAATACCTACCAGGCTTCTCACACCCTCCTTGCGACGGATTTTGGATTACTTGTTGCTCCCCTGTCGCTGGATTGGTCAGCATCACCTCCTTACCCCCTCCTCTCTCTCTCCCATGTCCCCGGGAACCATTGGTCCTGTTGTTTTCTCCTCCAGACTATTCTTCCAGCCTATCTTATCTAGATAGATCTGTTGAGATAATAATATGCACCAAAAATCAAACCATAGCAAGATAGGCGATGGGTGAGAACAGTGTGATGACAAAAAAACAACAACAGAAAACCAATGATCAATAAAAGAGTAAATTAATTAAAAGACAAAAAAAATTTTTAAGAAAGAAAAACCTGTAAATAGATCAAGGTCTGATTTTTTTTTTCTATAGGTGTGTCCTTCAGTCAGGTCTGATGGCGTATCATGCTCTGGCCCCAGAGTCTGTCCTTTGTACTCCCTCAGGGACTACCCGCTCTGCTCCCATGGTTGCTCTGCTGCATGCTTTTAGTGATTTACCTCCGTGTTGGAGGGCCAGTCGGGTCAGTCCCAACACAGAGTCTCCGGTATTGTCCCCATAGGGCTCTGGGCCAGCAAGGGATGGCATGTCTCATAGTGGGATCAGCCATATGGTCCACTCTGTACATTGGCTGTTCAGAGTGCCAAAATCATCCTCCAAGCCTGGTGGACCAGTGTGTGCTCCACTCTCTTCCTCCCCCTTCATTTGCCCCTGTGTGCTCTGATCAGACATGTCCATCTCCCCTAGCTACAGGTTCAGTGCCGTCTTCTAAAGTAAATTCTTCTGGGGGGAGGGGCAGTTGTCCACGTAGCTGGTATGGAGGCTGGACCATCCACTTTTCATTTAGGATCAAAAGCATCTAGCTTTTAGCATTAGGTGCTATTGAGTCAGTTCCAACTCAAGGCAGAATGAACCACTGCGCAGTCCTACACCATCTTCAAAACTGTTGTTATACTTGAACCTAACATTTCAGCCTTTTCCAGGGACTGGCATCTCCTGATAACATATCCAAAGCATGTGAAGTCTCCCCGTGCTTGCTTCTAAGGACCTTTCAGACTGTTCTTCTGACACAAATCTGTTCATTCTTCCAGCACTCACTGGTATTTTTAATATTCTTGGCTAGTGTCATCTTGATGGGTTGAAACACTATCTCGCTCTAGTGTTGATGTACATTTTTCTGATGCCTAATTATACTGAGTATCTTTTAAGGTAATCATTTAATTTTTATGGCATTTTGAAAAGATGTCAATGAGGTCTATTTAATTTGTGTTCAGATGGAAACACATATCTCAAACTAAATATGTGACAGTAGAATAAGAATCCATTTTATCCTAAATACTTGAGATATTTATACAGCGTACTCAAGTTTTTATCAACATAGATAAGGTGGCGGTGGTGGTGGTGGTGGTGGTGGTGGTGGTGGTGGTGGTGGTGGTGGTGGTGGTGGTGGTGGTTTTTAAGAGTTAATCTCTAAATAGGGGACTGTAGTACTGAGCACTGAATCTCCTTTGCTTGATTAATTTTTATGTTAGGGAAGTAATACAAGGATTCCATCAAATGACCCATCAGTTTGAGGAAAAAGCATATCAGAATTGATGGTCAAAGCCTATATGGCTTTATGGTTTAGTCTCTAGGGGTATGTAATGCTCTTGTGAAAATAGTATTCCTCATGATAATAACGAGGAACTGTTGGGCTTCCAGGGCTGGGAGCTGAACTGAGGGGCAGTTCTACCCTGTCTAATAGGGTCACTATGAGTTGGCAAAGACTCGATGGCTGTTAGTTTGGTTTGTTTGACTTGAGTACTGGCATTCAGTGTGTTTATCGAAATCAATAAATTACAAGCATTTAGATGTCTATTTTTTACATACAAAATTTAAATCCCCCAAGCCTCTGAAAACTGCGAAGATTTCACAGCACTAGGTTGGTACTCTCCCATCCAAGAATCAGTGAAACTGGCAGGGTGTGAGGCATTCAGGCTCCCTCAGTTCCTCCTACTGCCTTCCCTGACCCTGGTCACTTGCTTCTATTACCTCTCTTGGACCTTACATGCATTTGAATTAGAACACCATAGAGTACAGTGCTCTACATGTGCAGCAGCTCTAACCATGTCACTCTCTGTCTCTATGAAGCCTCTTCCAACAAAATTCAAATGCGATTGTATGTGCACACATAAACACACGCATGCACCAGAGCACCCTTCTTAACAGAGAGTCAGGAGGGTCTCTTATTTGCTGTCCTCACTTTGGACACAAGTCCCTTGATGATGAGTAGGAGAAAAGGAACATCAGGTAGTGGGGGAAACCCTAAGGAGGAACAGAGGAGAGCTTTAACTAAGAATAATGCTACTAGGGGAATGATGGCATGTGAGGAAAATTAGATACTTCCAGACTGTCAGATTTTTCCATACAGCAAAATTAACTTTTCTAGTTTTGTCTAAAACTGGCCCCAGGAAATTTCAAATAGCACATCTCAGATTATCTAACCTACAAAGGAGTAGCCGGCCTTCCACCCACCCCCACCCCACCCCCGCCAAAAAACCAAGCGGTACAAAGCTCCACTGGGTACACATTTCAAAATATACATTCTCCTGTTTGGGCAGGCATCTGGCAACTTGCTCCGAGCTAGTGCACCCACACTTTTTTCCCAAGGTCATTGCTGGTGACAAGACCTTGTGCTCTTCTCACAAGCCAGAATGCAAACATAAATCAAGTCAGTGTAAGACGCCATCATCACCTCACTCAAATACACCTCGTCAAGTGAACTCAAACTTCAAGAAGATGCTCATTTGTTTGGTTTTGTTGATGTGAGGGTGATAGTGCATTTGGAGTTTAGTCATTGCACTAGGTCAGACTGTTAATCAAGCTTCCTATATAGAGGTTCTGAAGATATTGTGTAAGAAGGTCTGAGTTGTCTGGCTAGACCAGAGCTTGCACACTGCTATTGACTAGAAGTTCCGACACACAGAATCCAGGACAGATAAACCCCTCAGGACCAATACTGAGAGTAGCAACACCACGAGGGAAGGTAGGGGGGAGAAGCAGAAGAAAGGGGAAACCAATCTCAATGATGGACATACAGCCCCACTCCACCACCCAGGGGAACAAACAGCAGAAGTTTGGGTGAAGGGATACAGCAGAGGCGTAAAATATAAAACTAAAAAGTATGTATAAAGTATCAGTGGTTCACGTGGGTGGGAGGAGGGGAAAAAAGGAGCTCAAGGAGAAAGAACATGTTTGGAAATGATGATAGCAATGTATGTACAAATGTGCTTCATACAAATTGGTGTATGAATTGTTACAAGAGCTGTAAGATCCCCCAATAAAATGATTTATTTAAAATAAAAAGGACTGATTAGTGGTAGACAGGGGACTGGTTTTGCCACCATGACAGTGCACCTGCTCACACAAAAAAAACAGCATGCCTCTATCGCCCGATCTGATCCCAGCACACCGAGGCAAAATACTAAGGGTGTACAACAGAACAGGAAGGGGAACAGAGCAACGAAGTCCCCAGGGAATACCAAAAATAGACTTTGGGGCCAGGGCTAGCTGACCCATCATACTCTATGAGAAAACACTCCTAAAGGCCAACAAACAGTCCTTGAACTAACTAAAAGCTTTTCTTTCTTGTGTTTTGTTTTGCTTTTTGTCATTGGCTTGTTGGTGGTGGTGTTGTTCTTTTGTTTCATTTTGTTGCTTGGGTTTGCTCTGTCTCGTTTTTGTGCATGCTATGATTTCCACAGGTCTGTCTAAATGAGATAGGCTGGATGAACAATCTGGAGGAGAAAACAATGGGACTGACAGCTGGGGGAGGGAGATGGGAAAGGGGGGTGTAGGGAAAAAGGAAGTGCTGTTAACAAACCCAGGGACAAGGGAACACCAAGTGATCCAAATAGATGGTGAGGAGGGTGTAGGAGGCTTGGTAGAGTGTAACCAAGAGTAATGTAACCTAGAGGAATTACTGAAACACAAATGAAGGCTGAACATGAGAGTGGGACAATCAGAAAGTAAAAGGAAATCAAGGAAAGAGGTAGGAAGCAAAGGGCATTTATAGAGGTCTAAATAAAGCATGTGCATATGTAAATATATTTATGTATAACGATGGGGAAATAGATCTATATGCATATATTTATAGGTTTAGTATTAAGGTAACAGATGTACATTGGGCCTCCATTCAAGTACTCCCTCAATGCAAAAATACTTTGTTGTATTAAAGTGGCATTGCGTGATGCTCACCTCCCCAACACAATTGCTGGAGGCAAATGGGTGCATAAGCAAATGTGGTGACTGAAGTTGATGGTGGTCGGCTATCAAAAGTTATACATTCTGGGGTCTTAAAAGCTTGAAGTTAAACAAGTGGTCATGTAGCTGAGAAGCAACAAAGCCCACATGAAAGAAGCACACCAGCATGTGTGATCACGAGGTGTCGGAAGAATCAGGTATCAGACATCATCGGAACAAAAAAATCATATCTTTGTGAATACGGGGGAGTGTGGAGTGAAAACCCAAAGCTCATTTGTAGATAATTGGACATCCCCTTACAGAAGGGTAGCAGGGAGGAGAGGAGCCAGTCAGGGTGCACTGTAGCAACAATGAAACATACAACTTTCCTCTAGCTCCTAAATGCTTCTTCCCCCACAACTAAAATGATCCCCATTCTACCTTACAAATCTAGCTAGACCTGAGGATGTACACTGGTACAGATAGGAACTGGAAACACAGGGAATCCAGGGCGGATGATCCCTTCAGGACCAGTGGTGAGAGTGGCGATACGAGGAGGGTAGAGGGAGGGAGGAATGGAAAGGGGAAACCGATTACAAGGATCTACATATAACCATCTCCCTGGGGGACAGACAACAGAAAAGTGGCTGAAGGGAGATATTGTATAGTGTAAGATAAGACAAAATAATAATTTAGAAATTATTCAGGGTTCATGAGGGATGGGGAATAATTATCAGCTGATGCCAGCGGATTAAGTGGAGAGCAAATGTTTTCAGAATGATGAGGGCAATGAATGTACAAATATGATGTATGTATCAATTGTGATAAGAGTTGTATGATGCCCCAAAAATTGATTATAAAAAAAGAGAAAAGAAATAACAGTATGAAAACATCCCCCCAAAAAGCATGCCTCTCTTGTCCCTCATATCCTAATCACCTGAACTCACTCCATGTGACTTCTTTCTGTTTCCATGAATGAAGGACAGTGGTTTGACAACACAGAAGAGGGGGGGAAAAAACAAGGGTGTCACCCAAACTGCTGAGTTTGAAAAATGTTTCCAAGAATATAATCACAGATTAGACAAATGTGTGAAGTGTAATGGAGAGTACTATGAAGGGGATAAAAAATTTAAATGCATAGTTTTGAAAAAATTGTAGTTTTTGTCGGGTTCCCCCTAGTAGCTTCCAATTTCATAGCAACTCAAGCCATCACCATACATCAAACTGACAGAGAAGGGGTGGGTTTTGTGTGTAGGTGGTGTTGGTTATTGCACAGGGGCAAGGGACTTCTGGTGGCATAGTACCTTATGCCTTGGGTGTCAACTGTAATGTCAGCAGTGGGGAACCACCAGTCAGTCCTCAGAAGAAAAGGATGAGGCGTTCTACTCCCATAGAGTTAGCCTTTGGGAAACCCACAGAGATAGTTCTGCTCTGATCTCATAGAGTCGCTATGGCTCAGCATCGACTCCATCGAAGTGAGCTGACAAACTAAAGGCAGGAGATCTGAAAGAGGATGCGGAAACGTTGTCTCAGGTACTTTGGACATATTACTATGGTGGAACCAGTCCTGCAAGAAGGGCATCATTTTTGGCAGAGGGTTAGCAAACAAGAGGAAGACCCTTACTTAGGTGGATTGACACCGTGGCTGCGAGAATCGGCTCAAATACAGTAACAAGTGCGAGGATGGCGCAGGACTGGGCTTTGTTTCTCTCTCTAGTGCACAGGCCCCTATGAATCCGAACTGACTCCAGGGCTCTACAATATCAACTACTACAACCCTGAAGTTCAAACCTACCCAGTGGCTTCCCAAAAGGGAGGTGTGGCCATGTGCCTCTGTAAAGATGACAGCTAGGGAGCCCCTGCGGGGCAGTTCTACTCTGTGGCACAGGGGCAGCCAGGAGTCAGAATGTGCTTCACAGCAAAGGGTGTGCTTTGTCTCAGTTTGTGCCTGCTGCTGTTTATGCTATGCACTGAGTTTAACATGTGACACTCAGGAGCGAATGAATGGAAACACACCCATGATGCTTCCATGATGCCAGATGCAAGCTGACACTGTTTCTGAGTTCTGGGCATATTATTTTTTCAGAGATAATTTCCTGTAGCGGTGACACACCGAGTCCTATTTCATGTAAAAGCATCAGCAGCAGAGGAAAGCACTGCACAGAGAGAAGACTATGACACGTAACAGGCTTTCCATAGAGGAACAAAAGGGTGGATGTCTTGGGCTGCACTCTTTTCTTGTATACAGACAGTAAACAAGCTGAACACATCTCACCTAAGCATAACATTACAACTACTTGAAGCCCAGCTCAGGCATCTGGACAAGAGGCAGCAAGGAAGGATGGGAGAGAGTTAATGGGCTGGGCGTCCCCAAAGGTGCAGAGTGGGAATCAAGGGAGGATCCAGGACGAGCCAAGGCTTCTGGCAGAAGTCTGAGAGGAGAGCAGCAGAAAGGAGCTGCTCTCTGGGTCCTCACAGATGTAGCCAGTGAGAGAGCAGCAGTGCTGCCCCCTGGCGGTGCGCCGAAGGCAGGGCCGCTTCCCCCAGGGCTGGAGAGCTCTGGGGAAAGACAAATCCTGTCACTTTGGATGCCAAGTAAGGGGGCACTGTGTGCCGGTGGTGTACCTATGTTGGCCAAAGCGCTGCCCACTGTGCATTTGCTTCTCACAAGCACAGTTATCCTTCCTCGTGCATCCAGGAAAGACAGTTCTAGAAAAACACAAGCAGTAAAATAAAACACTGCCAGGTCTCGAACCATCCTCACCATTGTTACTATGCCCACTGATGTAGCCACTGGTTCGAGCTGTTTTATTGCCCGTCCTCCACTTTTTGCCAAGCATCATGTCCTTCATGGACTTGATGTCCCTTCAGGGACTGGTCTCTCCTGACAGCACGTCCAAAGATATCAAATGAAGTCCAGCCATCCTTTGTCCCCATGTTCTCTTGGCAGTCCTTGTACTTTTATTGCTCAGTGTCTGATTATTTGGGACCAGGCCTTATTGCTGCCCCTTCCTCACCTTGGCCCCCAATCCCGACCCCAAGCCCTGCACATCCACTGTGTGAAACCTCCTGTTCCTGTAACCATCCCTGTGCTTTTGTGTGGGGGGGTCTAGCTGGGTTCCCCTGGCAATTCGCCAGCTGCCCTTGGGAAAGTTCATGGAGTCGGCTAATTAGTAGAAAAGCCAAACGTCCAGCTGAGATTGGTTTACTCCCTAGCACCCTTGGGCAGGAGCACAGCCCCACTCCCGGTCCCAGGTAGCCAACGACCACACCTAGGTTCTCCGGACTTGGCAGCTGTAACATGTGGCCTGGGCTTCCCCTTCATTTCCTGCTCCTTTCTGGCTTGCTGTCTGACTTTTCTTTGCGGAATTAAAGCTGCAAATTGACAGGATCCCATAAACACTCTAAAGCCACAAAAAAACACCAAATGCCCACCCAAACATGTGAAACTTCCAAAAATCATCCTTAGAAGATTCCCAAACCCTAAACATTCCTAAACCCCATATATGCCCTGAAAACACCATGAAAGCCCTAAGAAAACCTAAAATGCTGGGGGAAAAAAACACATATAATATGAAAAATACCCTAAAATCCCTAAGGAACTCTGTAACATCACTAAAAACACCATATTGTGCTGAAAAATACCTATACACTCTAAAAAACCACCCCTAAATCCCTTAAACACTCCCTAAAATCTTATAAAACACCCTAAAAACCCCAAACCACCCGAATGCCCCAAACACACCTTGAACGTCCACAAACAACCTAAAAGCCCTAAAAAATCACATGCCACCAAAAAGCCCTAAATGACCGCAAAATGCCAACTCATAGCCACCCTATAGAGGGCTTCTGGAGCTGTCAGTCTTTTATGGGAACAGCTTTATCGTTCTCCCAAGGAGAAGTTGGTAGGTTTGAAACCCGGACCTCATATTTAGCAGTCTAATAATTGCTGGACAGTGCCACCAAGGCTCTACTGGTGTAGTGGGTTACACATTGGGCTGCTAACCTCAAGGGAAACGGTTCAAAACCACCACCCACTCCTTGGGAGAAAGAAGAAGCTTTCTTTCTATTCCCCTAGATTTCTCATTGAAGGTGTAAAGTAACCTGTTAAATGCTCGCAGTGGCAGCAGCAATGTCTCATAACCATGGGGAAATGTGGTTCAGAAACTTCAGAAGCAAGCATCCACCAGTAGGTGACTGACCAGCAGTATTGACTTGGGCAAAGAGAAGGTGACATGGAAGGGTAAGGAGAAGAATGCGTGCAGAGGGCAGGTTGGCAGCTGAGCCTAAGTCCAGTAGAAACAACAGCAGAATGGCCTGTTCCTGGAAGGGCCACAGGAGATGGTGCGACTTCATGTAGCCCCCACTTACATGTGTAACAGCAGCAATTGCCTGAACACGTGGTCTCCCCAGGGAGGAGCCTTTGTGTGGTGTTAAGATGCTGTTACTGTCTGTTGTACTGTGGTGGCCTGCATTTGGCTGTAATGGTGGAAATTTTGCAGCCAGTAGTTCAAATGCCTGCTGGGTCACTCACTGCAGGTAGACTTCAGCAGTTTCCAGACAGAGACGAGGGAGGAGGACCTGGTCTTCCACTTCTGAAAGAACTGGCCAGTGTGAACCTTGTGAATGGCAGAACACTATACCTGAACATGAGTACCGCAGGCTATAAGGCATGATGGATTGACACAGTGGCTGCAGCAATGTGCTCAAACATAGGATAGTGCTGGCCTGGAAAATAGTTCATCGTCCATTAAAAAAAATCATTATATAGGGGCTCATACAACTTTTGTTGTTGTTTTTCCCTAAAGGAGGGCAGTGTATTGGTACACTGAGAGGTATATAGATCAATGGATACGAACAGAAAAGCTACACATATATTCACCAGTCAACAGGAAACTAGCCTTCGAAAAAGGACACAGAAATATCCAAAGGGACAAATTCTGCTTGCTCAACAAATGGTGTTGGACAAACTGAGATACCGTATGTAGGAAAATGAAGCAAGCCCCAAACCTTCCCCCATGCACAGAAATTAACTGAAGAGGGGTTAAAACCTGAAAGTAAACCTCCGGGCTATCATAATCATTTTTTCGATGACCTCATCGGTCAGAAATCATTGTAGGAACGCCAAAGCGTTCTTGTGTTCAACGTCTACATACATAGCAGGTGCTCCAGTAAAGGGGAATCTTGGTGGAGCTGGCTCATCCATTCCTGAAGAGAGTAGAGCACCACGTTGGCCCATCACAGAGCTCAGGTGTAGAATCTTCCTCACTGTCATCCTTTATCTCAGCAGTGTCAGTGTTGGATTATGAATTTCCCAAAGAACCAGTATCGCTCAATTCTGTGCACAATGCTGACTCACTCTCGCTGTTATTTCACTGGTCTAAAAACCCATTTAGGTTAAAATGACACTTTTTTGATGCCATGACCTAAAATTTTTAGTGAGAAAATGTTCCCAATGACATTACATGGGTCTTCGTCTAATCCTGATGCCATGTTCTTTTTCACAGAGACCAGCTTCTTGTATAAATTGCTCAGCATACTGATGGAATAAGAACAGTGAAAGGATACAACCCTGATGCACACCTTTTCTGATTTTAAACCATGCAGTATCACCTTGTCCTGTTCACAGTCTCACCTGGTTCTATCTCTTGGCCTTTGCATAAGCTCCATATGAGTACAATGAAGTGTTGTGCAATGCCCATTCTTTTCCATGGTATCCCCAAGATTCACCTCCTTCCACTCGTGGTTTCCAGAACGTGGGGTTGGGACAAAGCCTGGATAGTCTCATGGCAAGACCAGATCAGGAATGGAGCTGAGCCGGGAGCAGCTTTATTTGCTTGCTCCAGGGAAAGTCTGCCAATGTGACTAAGCCTCAGGGGCTTTCTACAAATGATAAAGGTGAATCCCTCTCTCGTTACCCACTGATCATCTCTGAGCCTCTTGCTCTCATATCCCTTGCACAGACCTCTACCATTAGATGGACAATTCGGTAACGTTTGAACACTTTTCTGATGCTGAGCCTGGGGAGCAACTAATAGCTGAGTAAATATTGATTGAAAGATGGTGAGTGGAAGAAAATAGCTTTGCCAGGTCCAGGTTGTGATGGAGATGAGAGTGTTACCAAATCCTGCTGTCCCCATGGTGGGTTTGCTGTATTGTGCCCAGTCCTGAAAGTCTGAGCCAGGGGTTTTAACGTGGCCCCTTTCAAAACATATAGGTGGAATTCTTGGACCATGAGCTGTCCATAAAGCTTTACCAAGGAGATGTCCGCCCTGGAGCGAAACAACCCAAGAACCTAGATCTTCGTGAAGGTGTTGGTAAGGGATGCAGCGGAAATCATAAACTTGACTGAAAGCAAAAGAAACTTTGCCTTCATGTGCCTGCAGCTGGACGAAGTGGTGCTGGAGCACACCCTCCTTTGTGATTCTTCTTGTTCTTTTTATGAGCTGCTCCCTGGCCTGTGTAGTCCCGTAAATCTGGAAACTCTTTGCTGGTGGGGGCAATTGTTATATCCTCCCCCCAGATCCAGATGTCTTGTCCATGGTCAGTGTGCAATCCTTGTTTGCCAGAGGAGTGGGGCATCTAAAGGCAGGCAGGGGTCACATACTTTTTTTCTACACTTTCTAGAAAGACCAGAGCTAAACATCTTGCAGCCCTTTTCATGTCCTCATTCTTTTCTGTATTTATTTTCCATGAAAGAGGAGAAGAAACGCGACAGCATCTACTGACAGCAAGTCAAATGCCATCGTGTGTGTTCAGAGGGCAGGCTGGTTCTCATTTGCCTAACTCATCAGTCCCATCGTGCCATGTCCATGTTAGATTGTTTAGGGAAACAGATGACATATGTTATGATGCTAAATAAGCTGAAACAGTGCCAGGATGGAGGCAGAAGGGTTTTATTTGTTTGTTTTTAAATGAAGCATGGCTTTCTAGTGACTTATTGTGGTGGGGAAGGGGGGCACCGAGAGCAACAAGACATGGCTGTGACAGTGGTCTGGGAATTGAGACAAATCATTGCTTCTGCAGCAGAGATGAGCTGCCTCTGACCTGTCAGTTACTTGAAGGGAGACTCTGCATTTGGTCAGACAAGTCTCAGTTGGAGATGGTACCAGCTTTCCTCCTGAGCCTCTGTGGTTCCCTTTGAACTACACAGGCCCGAATCGCTTTTAGCTGAGCAACAGCAAATGGCAACACAGACTTGCCATATTGCTCTTTTGCGTACACTCTTTAAAAATCATACTAAATATACATGCATCAAAACATTCGTCACTTCCACGCTCTACAAGATTATAATTAAGTGGCATTCTGCATGTTGTTCATATATCATCCTTATCCATTCCAAAATTATGTCATCACCCTTATGGAAGCTCAGTATCGTCTCAGGGATGGCACTTCCCCTCCAGGCCCTACTGGGTTAGGCTGGGTTGACTAGAGAAATAAATCCAAGGACACTCATATAGGTATAAGAAAGACTCCACCTCACTTATTTGTCCAATTGACATGGCATTATGTAACAACCATACTTACCTTCCTACCTATCCCTGGAAACAATTGGGAGATGTTTGTCTCTATTCATTTTCCTAGCCTAGATATTTTTTGTAAGTGGAATTAAGCAAAATGTGTCCTTTTTGAAGCTGATTTATTTCACTCAGCATAATGCTTATGAGGTTCATTCCTCTTGTAGCCTGTGTCAAGAGTTCATTTCTCTTTATGGCTGAGTAGTAGTCCATTGTATATACCGTAGGCAACATGTTTGACTTATCCATTCACCTATTGATGGGTATTTAGACCGTTGACACGTTTGCGAGATTGGGAATAATGTTGCAAGGGCCATCTGTGTATTTGTATCTATTTATGCGCTTGCTTTTAATTGCTTATATCCTTCATTTCCTTTTCTTTCCTTGTTAGACTCAGTATGATCCCCTTCTGCCCCTCCTCTAGCCTCACAACCTCTGTGTCTGATGTGCCAGGATCTCACCAGAAGCCTTAACACCAAGATTCTGAGCCCTGACTGACCATTCTGACCATCCAGGGAATTGAATATTCCGGAGCACACAGAAGATGAAGTTATCAAAACTCCTTAGGCATAACCGAACAACTGGAGGGAGTGCTTTATTGGGCTGGGGGGCTGGGGATTATAGTTGTGAAGGACACCAAGAACAATTGTCATTACCTAGACTGTAAAGACTATGTTCGACATCCATGCTGGTGAGTAGCAGCTGGATTTCAGAAGCTCACAAGTGGCCATCTAGGTGGCAAGTATTGTCACCCTCACTCTGGAGGAAAGAGTGGTGAGTGGACCACATGAACATTAGACTTCATGACTCTGAGCACAGAATAACTAGATGATCTCCAACTATCAATTCCAACTTCTTTGAAAGGGATCACATCCAAAGGTCCTAGATAGTGAAGCAAAATTCACAGTCATAAAAGAGACCAGGCTTATTGGCTGGATAGGGACTAACAGAACCTCTGAAACGATGGTCCTTATTCACTAAGTTTGAAAATGAACTCCTACCTGTGGTTCAATATTCAGCCAAATAATAGATTGGTCTATAATGGGAGCAATTACACAAGTGAGGCACGCAAACCTGAAAACAGCAAACCATTTGATCTCAAAAGGGCAGTATTAATCCAAGGCCCAAGTTCAGAAGGGTAGGAAGAGAGGAGGAAGGGAAACAGAAGACATAAGTAGGGAGTGGAACAAGTCATATTATATTGTGGAGATTGCAATAAGTGGCATAAAACACAATGGGTATGAATTGTTGAATAAAAAACTGATGATCTTGGTAAACCTTCACCTAATTCACAATAAAAACTTATGAGAGAGAAAAAAATCCAAGCACCTAGGCTGCATTCCAGGCCAATAAAATCGGACTCAGTGGAGATGGGACAAAGATGTCTTTTGGACAGCTCTCTGGCGATCCCAATGAGCACACAGGCTGATACCCACCATCTGGAAACTATGGGGTAGCTGCTTCTCCGGTAATGCCTCGGGGGAGCGCTTGGGTCCCTTAAAGAATGCGGGATGATGAAGGGGCAAAGGTCATCAAACCTCACCCACAGCTTTACACTGGGGGGCTGCTCTCTGAGGAATGTGGGAAGGGTCCACTTGCATGCTGTCTCTGTGCAGCAGATCCAACAGACTCAACACCTTTCCAAAGCTGGCAAGAAAGTCCGAGAGACTAGATGTGGGCACCACGCTGTGAGTTTCCCAGAAGGCACGAGACAGATCGAGAGCAGTCACAGGAACACAGACTCCTCCGGAAATGCCGCCATGCGCAGAACATGCATCTCTAATTTCATTTCACACTGACTCAAGCATTCAGTCCTTTTTACGAAAACCCAGCTTCTCATTACAGTAACCGGTTTAAAATGACAATCTTCTGTTGAGCAAGTCTAAGAAATGACCTTCCTTTATTTTACATGGTATAAAAATTCAGTTTCCTAGGCCGATGGGCTCTAGGGACAGGTGTTTTTATGTACTAGACATGGCTTTCAAAGTTCTTCAATTGCCTAAATTAATAACGACTTTTTTCCTTTGGCTTTTCTAAGGGACACATTAATTTCAATCTTTTTCTAAGGAAGTGAATCTCTAGCTATCTCATTTGGATAACTTTCTGCCTTCAGAGTAGAATTTGAAATAATCTGCAAGGTTACCCCTTCCCCACCCTGCCCCAGCAGCCCAGCCTCTTTCTTCCTTCCAGCCTCCAGCCACCGGGGTTTGGTTGGGAAAGGAGATGCAGAAGGGAGTCTCTGGATTTTTCTATCAAAAGGTTGGCCACAACCCCCAGTAGACCAAATGTAATTCATTATGGTGGGTTTTGGTTTTACTACATTAAGAGTTATCCTTAGGGAAATTACAAACAAACAGAAATAGGAAGACTTTATATTTTATTAACGGATGTACTGCTCAGTCTCATTATATTTTAAAAGACAAAGTATAAAAAAAAAATCTGGCTCCATTTAAAATGTCCTGACTAGCAGAACTTAAAATACACAAATCTTAACATGAAAGTCTAGATGAATAAATAAAATAAACAACGAAACAGCTTTCTCAGGAAAAGCCATAATAAAGAGCTCGACTATTTTTTGAGCTGTTTAAGATGCTCGTGTTAAAGGGAAAAGAGTATCATTGTTGACTTTGAAATGTGGAACCATTTGCTTAATTCAGTGATGCTAAAATGGGCAGTTTGGCTGAAGAAAGAAATTGGCTTGTAGCATTTGATGAGCAATTTCTTCTTTTGAATATAGAAATGACCAGGGATGTGGACACGCTTTTTATTCTTTTGAGGACCCTCTAACCAAGAAATCTTTTAAATGATCATTACACAGTGAATGCCTGGAGGCTCTGGAAACTATTTATTTTGACATTATTATAAGCTCAAAATGATTCACCAATGCAAAAGAAGAAGAGAAAAAGCAATTACATACTAAGCTGTAAACACTGGAAGCTTTTCTGTGCTGAAAATAATTGGACAGAGTTTTTTTCTTTTTTTAAGTAATAGTGTCCAAAGAGATTCAATGATCTTATTGCTTATGGATTTGGAGCTTAACTATATTCCTTATTTTAAATTTGATATTAGAATAGCAAGATTATAGACCTTGATACAATGTGACTTGGAGAAGTATCGTTTCATTAAATTATCAAGTTAAGGCTCAAGGAGCCTGGTGGAATGTGTGTGACCATGAGGCCAGCCAGTTGGAATCCGCTATGGCTCACAGAGAAAGATGCGGTTCTCAGCTCCTGTAAAGATTTAGAACTTCGGGAACCCACAGGCATAGTTCTACGTTGTCCTTTCAGGGGTCCTCACACTTTTTAAACAGGAGGCCAGTTCATTGTCCCTCAAACCCGCTGGAGGGCCGGACTATAGTTTAAAAATAAAACTATGCACAAATGCCTATGCGCACTGCACATACCTAATTTGAAGTAAAAAAAAAGGGGGGGGCAAAAACACCCGGCATGCTGAATAAATGTCCTCTGAGGGCCATGTGGTCCGCAGGCCATAGTTTGAGGACCCCCTAGATTGATATAAGTCAGAATCGACTTGATAGTGTTAGGTTTCTGGGGTGGTTGACCTCAGTTCTTGCTTAGCAACGCTGAAAGAATTCATATGGCAGAAGCACTTTTGTAAATCCAAGTGAATGTTATGAAAGAAAGTTTCAGGTATCGCAGTCCCCAAAAGTCCCCACTATCTCCGGAAAGCACGCCGGGCTGCATGGCAGGGGTGGGGAAAGTTTGCAGCTGAATATGGCGGTTTCATGGGAGGAATACCTGAGCAGGAGTGCAGAACCAGCTGAGGAGCCACGGCAGGAACCCCCAAGGGCCTCACCCTCCACTTGCAGAGCACGTGAACAAGGGAGGGCGACAAGGAGCCCAGGCCTACTTCTATCACCTCCCAACACCACTGGAGGGCATTGGTCGATCGTACTGGTTGATTTTGGTGCACTTTTGTGAAGTCCTATTCTGTATGACCAGGTGGACCTTCCACCTGGGTCTACATGACTTGGGTCAGAGCATGCTCAGTTCTGAATTTTGCCATAGGTATCTAATGAGTGTGCCTGATTTATTTCCAACCCCTTTGTTGTGGCCCGGACAGCTCATTTTCGTTTAGTGCTGGCATTTGGGAAGACAAGCCCTAATCTAGCAACCTGTCAATAGCAGTAAGTGAATGGAATTAAAACTCAACTCATAGCCATAAATTCAATTCGGACTCATAGCGACCCGAGAGGACAGGGCAGAATTGCCCCCTGAGGATTTCTGGGGCTGGAATTCTTTACAGGAATAGAAGTCTCTTTTTTCTCCCTCCCAGTGGCTCCAAAGGACTGACCTTGCAAGGAGATGTCCAGCGGGTGCCTGCAGGCTCCTTCATTGAAAATCTCTGCTAGTTTATGAAGCGGGAGGGAAATTTTGAGGAGGCCGTCTGCGGCAGAGTTAACTCCCCATTAAAGCCAATGAGCTTTTCCACATCTCTCAAAAAACAAACAAAAAAACCTAAAGTGACTACTTCAGATTAATATGCTGTAGGTAGAACCACCTCCCACTCAGCAAACCAAACCAATCAACCAACCAACCAAACAAACAAAAACACCCCAAATCCTGTTGCCTTCAAGTCAGTTCTGACTCATGCTCACCCCTTGTGGTACAGAGTACAATTGTTGCATGAGGTTGTCTAGGTTGTACCCTTTATGAAAGCAGATGACCCCTTCCTTTTGTGGTACAGCTAGGTGGGTTTGAACTGATAACCTTTATATAAGCAGCCCTATCCAGCGATCTATGTCAACTAAAGTGTCAAAGCATGTAAAGACTGATCCACAACCCCCACTTCTCTCTTCCTCTTCTGTGATGACCTGGAATCCACCTTTTGATCTGGTGGCACCATATTTGTGAAGCAGCCCGAATCACTGACGGACGGTGTGCAGGACAAACACCCTGTAGAATTGCCCTTCCAGCGTCAGAATTTGCATGAACAAGAAATAAACTTCTAGATTTTAAGCCACTGAGGTTTCAGGGGTAGCTTCTTTCTGCAGAACAGACTAGGCTATCCTGCCTGATCATCTCTTCACAGGGTTTTTGTGGAGAGCTACCGGAGCAGCTCGATCCAGGGGAGCTGCCAAAGCAGATACCTACACTTTATCTGGGATTGTAGGTTGTAGTACCAAAGTTTTTATTTGCCCGGGAGGCACTGAGTAAATTTTTTTTCTTCTGAAAACAGGACAATATGTAAGTAAGTTTGGAGACATATGTAGCTGGAGCTGAAAGTCCTCTTACCTTGCAGTTTTCTTTGGTAGAGATAGACTTGTTCTTAATGAAACCCATGACAGTCAGTGTCACAAATGACTTCTGAGGAGAGGCCAAACAGCTAAGTCAAGGCCAGCCTACCGTTCTCTTAAATGCTGTCTCATGCTCTCATCTGCTCTGACGTGTTTGCTCAGGGGCATGTGGCAGCCACTGGGCGGGCCTTACCATTGGCACTGAAAATCATTGTAGGGGATATTAGAGGATTTACATCAAGAAGACCTGACTTCCTGGCCATTGCTCGGGGGCCACAGTTCCCAAGACAATCAGTGTCAAGGGCAAAACAAAATAAAACATGACGAGGCCTCTGGGGCTGGGTTGAGCTGGATATGTAACCAAAGCCCCCTTCTACCAGGATCTTCCCAAGAGGAGATTGCTCTTTTCCATAGCTAAACAATTTTGTTTAACACACGTTCTGCTGGGGAACCTTCTGGGAAGCAGAAGAAAATAAATCTGCCTTCCTTTGAATTAAGCTGGGTTGGGTCCAAGCCCTGTGTAGTGTGTATTCTTATCATAACATCTAAAGGAGTCTCATTTCACCATTCTTAGCTATTAAAAAAAAAGTTCCAGGCACAATAATTCAATTTAAAATTATACACCAGGAGTAGTTCATATTTAATACACTTTATACAGGTATTACAGGTACAAGGGACGTACTTGTTAACTGCCAGGTTGCTGGCTTGAACCAACCAGCTACTCCACAGGAGGTACTGTGTTTCTGTGAAGATTTTCAGCTTGGAAGCCCACTGGGAGAGCTCTCCTCTGGCTTGAGTCTGAAGGTGCTTGACAGCAGTAGCCTTTTGTTTTTATAGAGGTATAAAGCTTTCTTTCTTTCTTTTTTTTTCTCGGTATAAAGCTTTTTAGAACAACAAAAACAATTCCTTTTGGAAGTAAGCCAGAGATAAAACCACAAGTTACATGCTTTACTTTTTTTCTGTCCTGCTGCTGGCAGCCACCCTTTCATCGATTGTGCACACCAGCATGCTGGTGAAGTGGTGAACTCTGCGCTCTCACTCCCCTGGCTACACACTCGGTCTCCTCACTCATCGTGTGGCTTCACCCAACGCACGGAGCCTCCTGCAGGCTCCTCACCCTGTGTGTGTAAAAGTGCGAAGGAGACAGACTTCCTCAGAGCTGTGCTTTAGAGAGAATCCTCCTCACATTCTCAGCACCGCCTTGAATAGGGCAGCACTGCACATGACATCTACTTGATGATTGTTGATGGTGTGGTGGTGTGTTTGTACGGATAAAAAAAGAGCCCTGAATGGTTATGTAACAAGTAAGGGAATAAATAGATCTTCCTTCATCCACCTTCATCTTTCATTGTTCTATCACTCTCTGATTGCAATATTAGAGGCTAAAATGGGCAGAATTCCCACCTCTGAACAAAGTTTGTGCACATGGGTGTGCATGCTTGTGTGTCCATGTGAGTGTACCTGTACAATGTGTGTGCACGTGTGTGTGCACATGTGCACTGGAGCCTGGCAGCAGCAGGGGAGGCGCCTGTCTCTGTTCAGCAGTATCTGACGGCTGCTGCAGGTGTAATGAGAAGTGATTGTTGATCTGTTCAGGGAGCTCCTGGGGTGGACTCAGGGAAGGAGCAGCAAAGAAGACATACTCATCTCCCCCATATGTAGATGAGGTGATGGAGGTGGGCGGTAGAGGAGCAGCTCCTTAGTAATGAGATCACAGGGGAAAGGCCTTGGATGAGGTGCCAGACATCCCTGCTTTCCCAGAGAGGGTGGGGACTGGGAACGAGGCTGCATCCTGCCTAATCAGTTACAGTTGCTCTGTCGCTCTGGGGAGGGAGGCAGATGAGGCAGGGAGCTTCCGGAATCTCTCATCTCCAGTCCTTCTAGGTGGATGTGGGAGCGTGTGAGGACGGCCACACTGGAGGGTCAGGGTTGATCGCCTTGCAGTGTGGAGCCCGGCCTGGACCTGCGTTGTGCAGGGTGACCAAGGAGCTCTGAGGGCAGGGTTCTGGGTGGGGGCTTTGTCTACTAAGACCCACAGCCGCGCCCTGTGTCGCAATGTTGGCATGCAATGTGCAAAGACTTGAGACAATGTGAAATGGACCATCCACTTCACTTGGAAAGACAGGAGGGCTGAAAATCAGATTGGGAGATCTGATCTCGTTTGCTGCACAGTTGTGAGAGGAGATATTCCTGGCTTCTCTCATGTTGGGAACCGGGCATAATCAGCCTGACAAAACCAAGGCCATATTGCCTGCCCAGCAGGGCTAAAGCCACGTCACCTCAACCTTATCTTACCCTGACACACACCAGATGGCCCACCCTTGTCTGCTCCAGCACCGGACATTCCAACTGCAGACTTGCGGCCGCCTGCCCTGTGTGCTCTACACCCCCGCCCTTCCTTTTTTTTTATCTCCCCTTTGAACTCCCTTGTTTGCCTCACCCTTTATAGAGAGGCTTGTGTAGCAATAAACTCAGACCTTGACAAGAATCTGCTTGGTCTCGCTCCTCTCTCTCGCCCGTTTCTCTTTCAGGCTGGGTCCTCCTTGGAACCCCTCGAATAACTGAGTCCCGCGGGTTGGGGCACTCTCACACATGAAACTATATTCCTCCTCAGGCATCAAGGAGGTGATACGAATGCTTTGATAGCCTAGTATCTGTCAGCTGGGAGGCACAACATAGTGAGAGCCCTTATTAATCACTTGGAGATTAGCTGAGGGGTGGGAGAAGCCAGGCATGAGGCTTTCCAGGGCTGCTCAGCCTGCACAGGAGTCCTTTCCTGGGTTGGACAGAGGTGCTGCCATCTGAAAGCTCAGATAGAGCAGTTGGAAAATTAACTGACCTGGTACAAGATCTATTTACATATATCAAAAGATCCTGGGTAATAACATCTCATGTTTGTGCAGCATGCCACATTTGTCAAAGGGCTTTCTCATTTACTGTCTTACTTGGTCCTCAAACTAAGAGGCCTTTGGGCAGCTATTGCTGTTTAATTTTGGGCGTGGTAACAGCTTTGGGTATAGTACTGGGCTTGGAATCAGGCTGTGCAACCCACAGCAGGTCACTTAGCTGCTCTGGATTGGCTTTCTTCCTCTACGAAGGTCAGCGCTTGGACTAGACCATTTTCCCAGTGGCAGCTCTGCTGACATTTTGGCCAACATCGTTCTTGTGGGGCTGTGTTGTTCCCTGCACCAGGATGGCAGTGGGACTCCCTTCTTCAGAATGTCTCCAGGCATGGCCAAATGTCCCCAGCAGAGCATGCTGCTGGGCTGGCGCACGGCAGGATGATGCACTCAATGAGTTGGATTTTAAGTTTTCAGGTACTTTACATGTCTGCACAGGGAGACTACATCAACAATTACCCAGCAGTCAATGGGTCATCACTGACCCTCTCTATAATTCCAACTGAGATCATGAAGCACCGACTGAGTTTCTGAGCTTAGCACCCTGCATGGCACAAGTTGTTTAGCACTCAGCTACAAACTAAAAGGTTGGCAGTTCAAACCTATCCAGAGGCCTCTTAAACAAAATCCTGGTGGTCTGCTTCAGAAGAGTTGGAGCCATGAACACCCCATGGAGTGAAGAGATATAAACATGAATGTGGATGTGACTCTAGGTATAGCTACAACCGGGAACCATGGAATCAACTACATCATGGAATCAACTTCAACTCCTGGCCTCCTTGTGTGTCCAAGAAGAACTGTGCTCCCCAGGGTCTGGAAAGGCTGCTTGGTCTGAAGTAGATTTGCAGGCCCTTCTTTCTAGGTGCCGCTGGGTGGCCTCAACCTTCCAAGCATGCTATTAAAAGCCAATCCGTCACCTGTGTGCATCACTGAAGACACACAGACACAGGGAGCAATGCCCTGGCTGGGGCACTGGAACAGCGCTGGCATGCAGTGAGTGCTGCCCAGTTAGCGAACAGGTCTTCCCTTGGTACTTTCTCAGGTCTGTGTGAAGCTTTCTAAGCATCCAGAGTTCTCGGCCTGATTCTGCTGCCAACTTGCAGTGTGGCTTCGAGCTAGTCTCTTGCCCTCTCTGGGCTTGATAACAAAAGCAGGGCAGGCCAGCCACAAATATCGTGTGGCTAGCAGGGGAAAGCAGTTGAGGACACAATTGCAGATGGAGTTCATCCTTTGGACTCATCGCCCCTCCTCCCTAACACCCCCCCCCCCCACTACACACACACACCTTTTCAACTGCACCAGATGGGTTTTAACTTTCCGGCACCAGAAAAGCAGACCTTGAGTTTTTTCCTTTATGGAATGTAGGCCATCCCTGCTTATGTGTCACATTCAGTCCTCGTTCTTCTCCCTACTCTTGTCCCTCCTCCAGTCATCAACAAGTGACTGCAGGGCGGTTTCCCAGCAGGGCTGTGCTCAAAGATTCATAATGCTGGGTTTTCCTTTAGTTCTCCACAGTCTTGGGCTTGGAACAATCCAGGCATTACCTTATCAAATGCTCATTTTAGGGGGGAAGGACGGGGGCACTGGAAACACCGTATGGGCTCAATCCTTTTCTGCACGTGTGTGAGGGGTTTCCAGGAGTTCGAATTTCAACTTAAGTGATTTATTTTTTGTTGTTTAATCGCGTGCCTGTCATCTGCTGGACATTTCTTCTACAGTGTTTTGTTGTTGTTAACCCCATTTCTAAGATCAGAGATAGAAGGGTCAGGCACAATAGGCAGTTAAATTGACTCAATCTGGGGTGTGAACCTGCTTCTGTCTGGTTCCTCATAGCCCTCAGTCATTTTAATGCAGGTGTTGTGAAGGGTGTGGGTTCAGCAGCCACACACTGCCTCATCTCGCCTCCTCGTTGATAGGCTGTGTACCCTTATGTGAGTTGTTTAATCTCCTACCAAGTTTGTGAGAGCACTACTTTTATTAGCTTCATTTTACCGAGACTGTGAGAGGTCAGGGGAGTGAAGGCTTACATATTGCCAGGCATATAATATGCTAATGATAGTCAAGATATATAACTAAGCATTTCTCTGTTCTTGGTTCTGTCAGTACCTGTTGTGGCCACAAAGGAGAAACCTGGTTTCCTGCTATTTTGAGCATCTAGTGTGAATGGCAGGAGATAAGTCACAAGCTAATGAACCCTTGTGGTGTAGTGGTTAAGCACCCTGGGCCCGGCTATCAAAAGATATAGTGTCCAGGGTCTTAAAGACTGGAAGATAAACAAGGGGCCATCTAGCTAAGAAACAACAAAGCCCACATGGAAGAAGCCACCAGCCTATCTCGACATGATCGCTGAAGACAAAGCGGGTGCATAAGCAAATGCGGGCATGTTTTCCTGATGTGCACTCACCCTTTACATAAAACTCTCTCTTATACATACGCGTTTCTGTGGATTTGTTTCGCTAAGGCACCCAGACTAACATAAGCAGCATGGAACGCATTTAAGAAGCCTAGACAAGGGCAGGGCAGGATATTTGGAGGGACTGGATCCAGAATTAGAGAGGAAGGGGTCCTGGAGGTGAAACGGGCTGCTAGCTCCCTGTCCCAAGGGGGACAATGAGACTGCTGGCTCCCATGAAGATTTACAGTCTTGAAAACTCCATATAGGGTCACTGTGGTTGGAATCCACTGGACGGCAGTGGCCTTTTGGGATTGAAGGTGGAAGCCACCAAAGAGCCTGCGGGGAGTGTGTGAACTTCTGGAATACAGCGAACAACCTCTGCACATCTGCTTTTCGTGCTGCCCAAGTCATGCATTGACATTTGTCCAAAAGTGAACCATCACAGCTGCTCTCTCAGGAAGCTGGGGGCTGAGCCCGCTGGTTCCACTCTGTCAGCATTTCTGGTCCGGGTACCTGCCCTCTGCCCCGGCACAGGCAATGGGCTTTTGGAAGCAGTGCTCCCTGGGTAGTGGGTGTGATTTGGCTCCTCTGGCCTAACATGATGAATGCTGAGAGGGGGTGGATACTAGGGGGTTAAGCTCCCTGACCTTTCCCTAGCCCAGGGGAAAACTTACTATTTAAAGTAAGTTTTAGACAGAATCTTTAGAAAGATAAATTGTTTACTTAATGTACACAATTACTCCCCAACACATCTGTTTTGTGTCTGCTCAACTCAACCTCATAGGCTATGGATGACCTTGAGCAAGTTTTTAAAGTCACAATGGGTTTCTACCAGGATTGAGAGTTCAGCTCTCTCAACTCTCCAACTGGTTATTAGCACCATAGTCTCATTTCTATTTATGGATTTACTTTGTTTGAGGGAAAAAAGACTCCCAATTCAACTTTATTTTATTAGGAACTCCTTTGCTATGTTTTACACAAGAAAAAGGCACAAACCGCTGTTCTGGATGAAGGAGAGCATCCGCATGAGGCCCCAATGGTGTCGGAAGGACCCACAGCCACAGTTACTTAAATAAAATGACACTCATTCTGTCCTGCTGACTCTGACTCATAGTGACTCTGTGTAGGGATCCTGAAGTTGCTACCTTTACAGGAAGCAATAACCTCATCTTTCTCCTGTGGAATGACTAGTGGCTTTGAAACAGCGACCTTGCTGTTAATAGTCCAACACTATCCAGCATCACCACCTGAGCTCCTAAAAGCTTAAATGAGACATGGAAAACAAACACCTTTGTCACAAAACTGTCCCTGAAGACGGATCAATTCATGGAGTTGCGGGAGGGCCTGTGAGAGCATGAGCGGGACCTTCATTGGGATGTGCACACGACCGTATATCGCTGAGTCTGGCCCGGGGAGTGGACGCAAGCACACTGCCTGATGGACAAGCTTTCTACTGCCAGTCGGCAGTAGGAAAGAACTCAATGGTGGCTGAATGTGTGGCCCCTCAAAATGGATTTAGGGTCTCCACATAGACTCTCACTGTGAGCCACAGCCTATTGCTCAAAATTTAAGCTCAAATATGACTTGAATGCCTAACATTCTGTTTCCTTAAACTAGAGTACTGCCAGGATCAACTAGAGGCCTGGATGACCTATCAGGTCTGAACAACGATCTCAAATCACTTCACATGATCCATTCCACCAGTCATGTCACCAGTCATGCCTCCTCACTTACCCATTCCAGAGACTGTGCCTGTATAACCTATCGACTAACACATTCCCACATGTCGTGATTATGAAACCAACCATCATGCTGGAATAAGGACCAATCACGATGTAAGGGGCAGGGTCAGTGGGAAAGCAAGATGGGGGCTGAGGGGAGCCAAGATGGTCCCGTCACTCAATCCCTAAACCTGATCTAATGTCACTAGACTGGGGTCTTCCTCACATCTCAAGGGCACCCGATTCATGATTGAAGTGAATTGTGTTTATTCAATCTTTGTTCTGCTTGCCGTCCTGCTATGCTGCCTCCTCTTCTTGCTTTATGTTGTGGTGACAAATGGCTTGAGAGGGATTTGACATAGGGAGAAAGCCCACCCACATCAACTGTCACCAGAAGCAGACACTAAGTTCATTTCTCTCACCTCACAGAACTATGCACATCAGACACTGGTAGAGCTGCCCGGAAGGGGAACCCTTAGTGCAGTGGTTCTCACCCTGTGGGTTGCGACCCCTTTGGGAGTCATATGACCCTTTCACAGGGCTCGTCCAATTCATAACTGTAGCAAAATTACAGTGATGAAGTAGCAAGAAAATCATTTAATGGTCAGGGGGTCACCACAACAAGAGGACCTGTATTAGGAAGGTTGAGAACCACTGCCTGAGTGTGCTTAGGACTTTGCTGCCCTCAGGGTCACCAGACATTCCTGAAGGCAGAGTCACTGCAGGAAGCCCTTCTGGGAAATGCCCTGAAGCCAGGTCTCAACCAACTCCATCCACCCTCACCCTCCTAGATCCTAATCATAGGCCGCTTGGAAATGCTCTCTGCCACTTCAAAGACTGTAAGTCCATGGGAGCAGAAAGCCTCCTCTTTCTCCCTTGGAGTGGTGGCTGGTGAGTTCAAACTGCTCACCTTCTGGCTAACAAAACCCACAGACCAGCTCCCCCTGAGCTCATTTTGGTTTGCCGCACAGCACACATTGTTGGGAACCTTCTGAAGTAGCTGTGCCATGTGCAGGTTGGGGGATTTCGCACAAGATGCAGAATTCCACCCTCTTTTGGCAAAAATAAATTTTGCAATAGCATTGTATTCTCTTCTGGATCTGAGTAGCAGCTACTCTCATGCAGTCCTAGCACATACATGCATGCACAGTCCTCCCAACTCCCTAAGGTCTTATGCCGAGTCTGCTCCATGCTTTCCTGTGTCCTATGTGGCGCTGTAGGCACCCAAGGCATGGGCTCTGCAGCCTGGGTTCAAATCTCTCCTTTCCACTTCCTCACTGTGTGGTCATAGGCTCATGACTTTATCATCCTGTGCCACTGATTTTTCATCTGTAAAATGAGGCAAGAATAGAGTCCACACATAGGCTTCTTAAGTGAAATAATTGAATTATTATATACAAAAAGCTTAGAACATTGCTCGGCATCTTGCAAATACTGTTAGGTAGCTTAGCATAGGGACTGGATCATCCATTACATATGCTCAGGTTCAAACTTCCGGCCAGGAAGGGGTGGTGCACCTAGGTGGTTGTTACACCTGGATTGGCCCATCTGGGCCAGGTGAATTCAATCCAGCCAATGGGGTTGACCAGGACCATCAACCATGCCTCCCTATGGAGGAACTGAAAAGGCAGGATCTTGACCTCTCCGATGTCTCCCTTCCCCCACTTTTCTGTTGTCCGTCCCCCAGGGAGGAGGTCACATGTAGATACTTGTAATCGGTTCCCTCTTTCCAATCCACCCTCCCGCTACCCTCCCAATATCACCACTCACAAATTATCAAGGTTTCTTGAGGGATGGGGGAGCGGGGAGGAAGGGGTAAAAATGAGGACTTGATTGATGCCAAGGGCTTATGTGGAGGCAAATGTTTTGAGAATAATGAGGGCAGTGAGTGTACAATGTGCTTTACACAATTGATGTATGTATGGATTGTGATAAGAATTGTATGAGCCCCTAATAAAACGATTTCAAAAAAAAAGAAAAGAAAGAAAAGGCAGGATCCTGGAGCCCACGTAGTGACTTTCTCTCCAGCAGCTTCTAGGCAAGCTGTGCAGGGGTGAGGGGCCCTGAGGTGCCTGTGTAAACCTGAAACTTCTTCTCTCAAAAAACTCACTTGGATCACAATCCAGGCTGCGGAGTGAATTCTTTCTCACGCGAAGCCAAGGACTGAGGTATATTTCTCCCACGAGAGATCTAACAATAGTATCTCTTATTATATCATTAGGAGCCCTGGTGGTGTAGTGGACTATGCATTAACCTGCTAATCGCAAGGTCAGGGGTTTGAACTGACTAGCCCCTCCGTGGGAGAAATATGAGGTTGTCTATTTCTGTAAGGCAATGGTTCTCAACCTTCTGAATGCCGCCACCCTTTAATACAGTTCATGTTG
The DNA here is from genome assembly GCF_050624435.1 of Tenrec ecaudatus. Taxonomy (NCBI): domain Eukaryota; kingdom Metazoa; phylum Chordata; class Mammalia; order Afrosoricida; family Tenrecidae; genus Tenrec; species Tenrec ecaudatus. Next base: position 16,571 of record NW_027457587.1, on the reverse strand, counting down.
TGGTCACCTGCAACCATAAAATTATTTTCATTGCTACTTTATAACTGTAATTTTGCTATCGTTATGAATTGGATGACCCCTGTTAAAGGGTTATTTGATCCCCAAAGGGGTCGCGACCCACAGGTTGCGACCCCTGCTGTAAGGATTTAAAGTCTCAAAACCCCAAAGGGGCAGATCTTTGTCCTATTGGGAGTCAATAAAATGGTAATTAGGTTTTTTTCTGCATCAGTATCAGATTCTGGTGGCAATCTCAGTCATCCTGCATTGTGGTCTGGTTTGAACTCCGGAAATGACTGCCCTGGTTTGAGGTGAGGGCCACGGTGCTTCAGTGGTAGACCTCTCATCGTCTTTCACCGGGAAGACCCGGGTTTGATTTGCAGCCAATGTGCCCCAGACTGTCAGTGAAGGTTTGTGTGTTGCTACGACACTGAGGCTTCAGTGGTGTTTCCAGACTGAAACAGAATAATGAAGAAAGACCTGATCATCCCCATCCACACATTGACCTATGGCCCACCACTGTTGGCTTCCTCTCCCAGTCCTGGTGGTAGCACAGATTGGCACAGTTTGCTCCACTGCCCATGAGGTGCCCATGAGAGGCTGAGTCGACAACCACAGTCAAGATCAACAGCTTAAACTCCATTCTGGGTCTATGGAAACAAGAACAACCTTCTGAAATGAGGTCACATTGCTATTTGGGACTGGGAGGATGCCTTTGTGATATGGATTGCACTCTGGATCCCGAGGGGGACTTTTAAACACAGCCACATAGCAGCTCCGGAAATTGTCATAGTGAGAAGGCAGGTTAAAAAAAAAAGCTTTTACTGGCTTGCTCAAAGGAGGCTGCGGGTAGATTGTGGGGTGGAAAACTCCTCTGGAAATGAAAAGTTTTTTTCCTTACATATGCATCATTTCTTCTGGTCCTGAAAGAAAACACAAAGCAGACGAGAGAAGGAAACGGAGACTAGCAGTCATCTTGTTGGTATTCCCACAGCACCCCCTCCTTAAGCACTTGCTGCCATCTCATCCAACTCCACTCAGTGTATTTCCACCCGGCAATGATGCAGAAATGTCTGCGTACTCCAGTTTGATTGTAGTCGGGCAACGTTTATGGCTTTGACGTTCAACTGAGCATGGCAGGACGTCTAGAAACAATTATAACCAGCACCTGCTCTGTCTGTGCTGTGGGCAGGCAGTGACGGATTCCCAGCCTCTGGAACACTAGTGTTCCCTCCCAGCTCAGGATAATGACGGTGACACTCGGCCCCCTTGTTGTCTGGGGAGCTCAAGGAGCTCTCCTCTGAAACCTCAACTTATGGGCATTTCTTTAAGTGAAGACATCAAATTAGTGACTGGAAAGGAAGGCGTAGGAGATGATTATTGGCCACAAGACAAGCCTCAACCGCCTCCAGAGAGCATGTCTCCTAAGTACCAAGTTGGCGGTGACAGCTAGGGGGCCCTGGGTCACCGGGTGGTGTTGAGCGGGGACTCTGGGGCCCCAGCGTGGGAGGCTGGCGGGTGCAAGTTCAAGAGGGTCAGGGGCTGATGCCTCCCCATGCCCCTGCCCTCCCCCAGCAAGGGCGCTCTGGGGTGCTGGGTCCTTGAGGCCCCGGCTGGCGGGGCCGCCCACGGTCAAGGCTTCGGGCACAAGCGCGGGTGCGCTGAGGCCTGCGCCTTCCGGGGGTCTGGGCTCAAGCAGGTGGTCGCGGCGGCTCCGCGGGCGGGCGGGCGCCCAGCAGGATGACCAACGACCCCCGGCGCGTCGCCGGCACCCAGCGCCCGGGCGTAGAGGCGGGCGGGGGGGCTGCGCTCCGCTGCCGCCAGGGCCCCCTCCTTCCGCGCCCCCCCCCCCCGCGCCAGATGAGCCCGGCCTCGGCCTCGGCGGGCGGCGGGGCTGCCCTCTCGCCGCCCTCCAGCGCCCCTCTCGCCGCCCTTTAGGGGCCGGGCCGCGCCGAGCCGGGCGGCCGCCGGCTGGGGCTGGGGGTTGGGAGGGGCGGGGGTCACGGGCGGGTCGCTCGTTCGGCCGCTGGCGGGGGGCGTGGCCGGGCGGCCGCGCGCGAGGCCGGGCCAGCGGCCGCCACGCCCTCGGGCTCAGACTCCGACTCCGGCTCGGCTTGCCCTGGCGGCGGTGGCGCCGTGAGGAGGAGTCCGCGCTCCTCTGTGGCGGAGGCGGCGGCTGGCTCCAGGCCGGGTTTTGGCGCCGCCCGCCTGCTGCCTCCTGGCGGCTCCAGAACTCCAGCCCCCTCTCTATCAGCCTCTCACTCCGTCTCAATACGTCTCAAGATGGCGGCCAATGTGGGATCGATGTTTCAATATTGGAAGCGCTTTGATTTACAGCAGCTGCAGGTCAGGCTTCTCTCTCGGCCTCTCGCTCGGGGGTGGGGGCTGCGGGCGGTCGCGGCGTCCCCGGGGGGCGCCGGGCTGCCTTGCCGCCGGGGAGCCGCGGCGGAGGGGAGGAGGGGGGTGCCGGGGAAAGCGGGGCCGACTCGGGGACAAGTCCCTCTCACTCCCCGGCCCCCATTGATAACTCGCTTGATCGGAAATTGATCCTCTTTGTTCAATTCATCGATCAGCCCAAAATGGCGCCGGGAGCCGCCGCCGCCACCGCTGCCCCTGGTGTCTGCCCCCTCCCCTGGCGCCCGCCCCCCCCCCCCCCCCCCCGGCCCCGAGCTGCCGCCGCCGCCACGGGACCGGGGAGGGGGCGGCACCGGGCGCCCGCGGGGTGCGCAAAAAAAAAAGAACTTGAGGAAATTTGTGTTTTTCTTTGCTGACTCATACCCTGTATTCTTTTATCTCCTCTCTGAGATCCTTCTGTAAGGGGATGTCCAGTGCACTGCAAATAGGTTTTGGGTCTATACCCGGCCGTCCCCTCTCATTCTCCATGATAAGATTTTTTTGTTCTCATGATGCCTGTTGCCTTATCCCTTTGAAACTTTGTGATCACACAGGCTGGTATGCTTCCTCCATGAGGGCTCTGTTGCTTCTGAGCTAGATGGTTGCTTCTTTACCTTCAAGCCTTTAAGACCCCACACGCTATATCTTTTGGTAGCTGGACACCATCGGCTTTCTTCATCACATTTGCTTATGCAGCCGCTTTGTGGTCAGTGATCGTGTAGGGAAGGTGAGCATCGTTTAATGCCAATTTAATAGAACAATGTTCTTGCAATGAACGAGTCCTTGAGCGGAGGCCCTATGTCCATCTGCTACCTTAATACTAAATCTATAAACATATGGACATAGATCTATTTCCCCATGCCCCTTTGTAAATATATGTACATGCCTTTATTTAGACATCTATAACTGGCCCTTGCTTCCCAGCTCACTCTTCTATACCCTTTGATTTTCCTTTTGTGCCCACTGTCATGCTCAGGCTTCCTTTGGGTTTCAGTAATTCCTCTTGGTTACATTACCCTTGATCACGCCCTACCAGGCCTCCTGCATCCCCCTCACCACCGATTTCCATCACTTTTTGTTCCCTTGTCTCTGGAGTTCTTAACACCACTACCTTTCTTCCCACCTCCCTCTCTCGCATGTGGTCCACTCACCACTCTTTCCTCCAGAGTGAGGGTGACAATACTTGCCACCTAGATGGCCACTTGTGAGCTTCTGAAATCCAGCTGCTACTCACCAGCATGGATGTCGAACATAGTCTTTACAGTCTAGGTAATGACAATTGTTCTTGGTGTCCTTCACAACTATAATCCCCAGCCCCCCAGCCCAATAAAGCACTCCCTCCAGTTGTTCGGTTATGCCTAAGGAGTTTTGATAACTTCATCTTCTGTGTGCTCCGGAATATTCAATTCCCTGGATGGTCAGAATGGTCAGTCAGGGCTCAGAATCTTGGTGTTAAGGCTTCTGGTGAGATCCTGGCACATCAGACACAGAGGTTGTGAGGCTAGAGGAGGGGCAGAAGGGGATCATACTGAGTCTAACAAGGAAAGAAAAGGAAATGAAGGATATAAGCAATTAAAAGCAAGCGCATAAATAGATACAAATACACAGATGGCCCTTGCAACATTATTCCCAATCTCGCAAACGTGTCAACGGTCTAAATACCCATCAATAGGTGAATGGATAAGTCAAACATGTTGCCTACGGTATATACAATGGACTACTACTCAGCCATAAAGAGAAATGAACTCTTGACACAGGCTACAAGAGGAATGAACCTCATAAGCATTATGCTGAGTGAAATAAATCAGCTTCAAAAAGGACACATTTTGCTTAATTCCACTTACAAAAAATATCTAGGCTAGGAAAATGAATAGAGACAAACATCTCCCAATTGTTTCCAGGGATAGGTAGGAAGGTAAGTATGGTTGTTACATAATGCCATGTCAATTGGACAAATAAGTGAGGTGGAGTCTTTCTTATACCTATATGAGTGTCCTTGGATTTATTTCTCTAGTCAACCCAGCCTAACCCAGTAGGGCCTGGAGGGGAAGTGCCATCCCTGAGACGATACTGAGCTTCCATAAGGGTGATGACATAATTTTGGAATGGGTAAGGATGATATATGAACAACATGCAGAATGCCACTTAATTATAATCTTGTAGAGCGTGGAAGTGACGAATGTTTTGATGCATGTATATTTAGTATGATTTTTAAAGAGTGTACGCAAAAGAGCAATATGGCAAGTCTGTGTTGCCATTTGCTGTTGCTCAGCTAAAAGCGATTCGGGCCTGTGTAGTTCAAAGGGAACCACAGAGGCTCAGGAGGAAAGCTGGTACCATCTCCAACTGAGACTTGTCTGACCAAATGCAGAGTCTCCCTTCAAGTAACTGACAGGTCAGAGGCAGCTCATCTCTGCTGCAGAAGCAATGATTTGTCTCAATTCCCAGACCACTGTCACAGCCATGTCTTGTTGCTCTCGGTGCCCCCCTTCCCCACCACAATAAGTCACTAGAAAGCCATGCTTCATTTAAAAACAAACAAATAAAACCCTTCTGCCTCCATCCTGGCACTGTTTCAGCTTATTTAGCATCATAACATATGTCATCTGTTTCCCTAAACAATCTAACATGGACATGGCACGATGGGACTGATGAGTTAGGCAAATGAGAACCAGCCTGCCCTCTGAACACACACGATGGCATTTGACTTGCTGTCAGTAGATGCTGTCGCGTTTCTTCTCCTCTTTCATGGAAAATAAATACAGAAAAGAATGAGGACATGAAAAGGGCTGCAAGATGTTTAGCTCTGGTCTTTCTAGAAAGTGTAGAAAAAAAGTATGTGACCCCTGCCTGCCTTTAGATGCCCCACTCCTCTGGCAAACAAGGATTGCACACTGACCATGGACAAGACATCTGGATCTGGGGGGAGGATATAACAATTGCCCCCACCAGCAAAGAGTTTCCAGATTTACGGGACTACACAGGCCAGGGAGCAGCTCATAAAAAGAACAAGAAGAATCACAAAGGAGGGTGTGCTCCAGCACCACTTCGTCCAGCTGCAGGCACATGAAGGCAAAGTTTCTTTTGCTTTCAGTCAAGTTTATGATTTCCGCTGCATCCCTTACCAACACCTTCACGAAGATCTAGGTTCTTGGGTTGTTTCGCTCCAGGGCGGACATCTCCTTGGTAAAGCTTTATGGACAGCTCATGGTCCAAGAATTCCACCTATATGTTTTGAAAGGGGCCACGTTAAAACCCCTGGCTCAGACTTTCAGGACTGGGCACAATACAGCAAACCCACCATGGGGACAGCAGGATTTGGTAACACTCTCATCTCCATCACAACCTGGACCTGGCAAAGCTATTTTCTTCCACTCACCATCTTTCAATCAATATTTACTCAGCTATTAGTTGCTCCCCAGGCTCAGCATCAGAAAAGTGTTCAAACGTTACCGAATTGTCCATCTAATGGTAGAGGTCTGTGCAAGGGATATGAGAGCAAGAGGCTCAGAGATGATCAGTGGGTAACGAGAGAGGGATTCACCTTTATCATTTGTAGAAAGCCCCTGAGGCTTAGTCACATTGGCAGACTTTCCCTGGAGCAAGCAAATAAAGCTGCTCCCGGCTCAGCTCCATTCCTGATCTGGTCTTGCCATGAGACTATCCAGGCTTTGTCCCAACCCCACGTTCTGGAAACCACGAGTGGAAGGAGGTGAATCTTGGGGATACCATGGAAAAGAATGGGCATTGCACAACACTTCATTGTACTCATATGGAGCTTATGCAAAGGCCAAGAGATAGAACCAGGTGAGACTGTGAACAGGACAAGGTGATACTGCATGGTTTAAAATCAGAAAAGGTGTGCATCAGGGTTGTATCCTTTCACTGTTCTTATTCCATCAGTATGCTGAGCAATTTATACAAGAAGCTGGTCTCTGTGAAAAAGAACATGGCATCAGGATTAGACGAAGACCCATGTAATGTCATTGGGAACATTTTCTCACTAAAAATTTTAGGTCATGGCATCAAAAAAGTGTCATTTTAACCTAAATGGGTTTTTAGACCAGTGAAATAACAGCGAGAGTGAGTCAGCATTGTGCACAGAATTGAGCGATACTGGTTCTTTGGGAAATTCATAATCCAACACTGACACTGCTGAGATAAAGGATGACAGTGAGGAAGATTCTACACCTGAGCTCTGTGATGGGCCAACGTGGTGCTCTACTCTCTTCAGGAATGGATGAGCCAGCTCCACCAAGATTCCCCTTTACTGGAGCACCTGCTATGTATGTAGACGTTGAACACAAGAACGCTTTGGCGTTCCTACAATGATTTCTGACCGATGAGGTCATCGAAAAAATGATTATGATAGCCCGGAGGTTTACTTTCAGGTTTTAACCCCTCTTCAGTTAATTTCTGTGCATTGGGGAAGGTTTGGGGCTTGCTTCATTTTCCTACATACGGTATCTCAGTTTGTCCAACACCATTTGTTGAGCAAGCAGAATTTGTCCCTTTGGATATTTCTGTGTCCTTTTTCGAAGGCTAGGTTCCCGTTGACTGGTGAATATATGTGTAGCTTTTCTGTTCGAATCCATTGATCTATATACCTCTCAGTGTACCAATACACTGCTCTCCCTTAGGGAAAAACAACAACAAAAGTTGTATGAGCCCCTATATAATGATTTTTTTTAATGGACGATGAACTATTTTCCAGGCCAGCACTATCCTATGTTTGAGCACATTGCTGCAGCCACTGTGTCAATCCATCATGCCTTATAGCCTGCGGTACTCATGTTCAGGTATAGTGTTCTGCCATTCACAAGGTTCACACTGGCCAGTTCTTTCAGAAGTGGAAGACCAGGTCCTCCTCCCTCGTCTCTGTCTGGAAACTGCTGAAGTCTACCTGCAGTGAGTGACCCAGCAGGCATTTGAACTACTGGCTGCAAAATTTCCACCATTACAGCCAAATGCAGGCCACCACAGTACAACAGACAGTAACAGCATCTTAACACCACACAAAGGCTCCTCCCTGGGGAGACCACGTGTTCAGGCAATTGCTGCTGTTACACATGTAAGTGGGGGCTACATGAAGTCGCACCATCTCCTGTGGCCCTTCCAGGAACAGGCCATTCTGCTGTTGTTTCTACTGGACTTAGGCTCAGCTGCCAACCTGCCCTCTGCACGCATTCTTCTCCTTACCCTTCCATGTCACCTTCTCTTTGCCCAAGTCAATACTGCTGGTCAGTCACCTACTGGTGGATGCTTGCTTCTGAAGTTTCTGAACCACATTTCCCCATGGTTATGAGACATTGCTGCTGCCACTGCGAGCATTTAACAGGTTACTTTACACCTTCAATGAGAAATCTAGGGGAATAGAAAGAAAGCTTCTTCTTTCTCCCAAGGAGTGGGTGGTGGTTTTGAACCGTTTCCCTTGAGGTTAGCAGCCCAATGTGTAACCCACTACACCAGTAGAGCCTTGGTGGCACTGTCCAGCAATTATTAGACTGCTAAATATGAGGTCAGGGTTTCAAACCTACCAACTTCTCCTTGGGAGAACGATAAAGCTGTTCCCATAAAAGACTGACAGCTCCAGAAGCCCTCTATAGGGTGGCTATGAGTTGGCATTTTGCGGTCATTTAGGGCTTTTTGGTGGCATGTGATTTTTTAGGGCTTTTAGGTTGTTTGTGGACGTTCAAGGTGTGTTTGGGGCATTCGGGTGGTTTGGGGTTTTTAGGGTGTTTTATAAGATTTTAGGGAGTGTTTAAGGGATTTAGGGGTGGTTTTTTAGAGTGTATAGGTATTTTTCAGCACAATATGGTGTTTTTAGTGATGTTACAGAGTTCCTTAGGAATTTTAGGGTATTTTTCATATTATATGTGTTTTTTTCCCCCAGCATTTTAGGTTTTCTTAGGGCTTTCATGGTGTTTTCAGGGCATATATGGGGTTTAGGAATGTTTAGGGTTTGGGAATCTTCTAAGGATGATTTTTGGAAGTTTCACATGTTTGGGTGGGCATTTGGTGTTTTTTTGTGGCTTTAGAGTGTTTATGGGATCCTGTCAATTTGCAGCTTTAATTCCGCAAAGAAAAGTCAGACAGCAAGCCAGAAAGGAGCAGGAAATGAAGGGGAAGCCCAGGCCACATGTTACAGCTGCCAAGTCCGGAGAACCTAGGTGTGGTCGTTGGCTACCTGGGACCGGGAGTGGGGCTGTGCTCCTGCCCAAGGGTGCTAGGGAGTAAACCAATCTCAGCTGGACGTTTGGCTTTTCTACTAATTAGCCGACTCCATGAACTTTCCCAAGGGCAGCTGGCGAATTGCCAGGGGAACCCAGCTAGACCCCCCCACACAAAAGCACAGGGATGGTTACAGGAACAGGAGGTTTCACACAGTGGATGTGCAGGGCTTGGGGTCGGGATTGGGGGCCAAGGTGAGGAAGGGGCAGCAATAAGGCCTGGTCCCAAATAATCAGACACTGAGCAATAAAAGTACAAGGACTGCCAAGAGAACATGGGGACAAAGGATGGCTGGACTTCATTTGATATCTTTGGACGTGCTGTCAGGAGAGACCAGTCCCTGAAGGGACATCAAGTCCATGAAGGACATGATGCTTGGCAAAAAGTGGAGGACGGGCAATAAAACAGCTCGAACCAGTGGCTACATCAGTGGGCATAGTAACAATGGTGAGGATGGTTCGAGACCTGGCAGTGTTTTATTTTACTGCTTGTGTTTTTCTAGAACTGTCTTTCCTGGATGCACGAGGAAGGATAACTGTGCTTGTGGGAAGCAAATGCACAGTGGGCAGCGCTTTGGCCAACATAGGTACACCACCGGCACACAGTGCCCCCTTACTTGGCATCCAAAGTGACAGGATTTGTCTTTCCCCAGAGCTCTCCAGCCCTGGGGGAAGCGGCCCTGCCTTCGGCGCACCGCCAGGGGGCAGCACTGCTGCTCTCTCACTGGCTACATCTGTGAGGACCCAGAGAGCAGCTCCTTTCTGCTGCTCTCCTCTCAGACTTCTGCCAGAAGCCTTGGCTCGTCCTGGATCCTCCCTTGATTCCCACTCTGCACCTTTGGGGACGCCCAGCCCATTAACTCTCTCCCATCCTTCCTTGCTGCCTCTTGTCCAGATGCCTGAGCTGGGCTTCAAGTAGTTGTAATGTTATGCTTAGGTGAGATGTGTTCAGCTTGTTTACTGTCTGTATACAAGAAAAGAGTGCAGCCCAAGACATCCACCCTTTTGTTCCTCTATGGAAAGCCTGTTACGTGTCATAGTCTTCTCTCTGTGCAGTGCTTTCCTCTGCTGCTGATGCTTTTACATGAAATAGGACTCGGTGTGTCACCGCTACAGGAAATTATCTCTGAAAAAATAATATGCCCAGAACTCAGAAACAGTGTCAGCTTGCATCTGGCATCATGGAAGCATCATGGGTGTGTTTCCATTCATTTGCTCCTGAGTGTCACATGTTAAACTCAGTGCATAGCATAAACAGCAGCAGGCACAAACTGAGACAAAGCACACCCTTTGCTGTGAAGCACATTCCGACTCCTGGCTGCCCCTGTGCCACAGAGTAGAACTGCCCCGCAGGGGCTCCCTAGCTGTCATCTTTACAGAGGCACATGGCCACACCTCCCTTTTGGGAAGCCACTGGGTAGGTTTGAACTTCAGGGTTGTAGTAGTTGATATTGTAGAGCCCTGGAGTCAGTTCGGATTCATAGGGGCCTGTGCACTAGAGAGAGAAACAAAGCCCAGTCCTGCGCCATCCTCGCACTTGTTACTGTATTTGAGCCGATTCTCGCAGCCACGGTGTCAATCCACCTAAGTAAGGGTCTTCCTCTTGTTTGCTAACCCTCTGCCAAAAATGATGCCCTTCTTGCAGGACTGGTTCCACCATAGTAATATGTCCAAAGTACCTGAGACAACGTCTCCGCATCCTCTTTCAGATCTCCTGCCTTTAGTTTGTCAGCTCACTTCGATGGAGTCGATGCTGAGCCATAGCGACTCTATGAGATCAGAGCAGAACTATCTCTGTGGGTTTCCCAAAGGCTAACTCTATGGGAGTAGAACGCCTCATCCTTTTCTTCTGAGGACTGACTGGTGGTTCCCCACTGCTGACATTACAGTTGACACCCAAGGCATAAGGTACTATGCCACCAGAAGTCCCTTGCCCCTGTGTAATAACCAACACCACCTACACACAAAACCCACCCCTTCTCTGTCAGTTTGATGTATGGTGATGGCTTGAGTTGCTATGAAATTGGAAGCTACTAGGGGGAACCCGACAAAAACTACAATTTTTTCAAAACTATGCATTTAAATTTTTTATCCCCTTCATAGTACTCTCCATTACACTTCACACATTTGTCTAATCTGTGATTACATTCTTGGAAACATTTTTCAAACTCAGCAGTTTGGGTGACACCCTTGTTTTTTCCCCCCCTCTTCTGTGTTGTCAAACCACTGTCCTTCATTCATGGAAACAGAAAGAAGTCACATGGAGTGAGTTCAGGTGATTAGGATATGAGGGACAAGAGAGGCATGCTTTTTGGGGGGATGTTTTCATACTGTTATTTCTTTTCTCTTTTTTTATAATCAATTTTTGGGGCCTCATACAACTCTTATCACAATTGATACATACATCATATTTGTACATTCATTGCCCTCATCATTCTGAAAACATTTGCTCCCCACTTAATCCGCTGGCATCAGCTGATAATTATTCCCCATCCCTCATGAACCCTGAATAATTTCTAAATTATTATTTTGTCTTATCTTACACTATACAATATCTCCCTTCAGCCACTTTTCTGTTGTCTGTCCCCCAGGGAGATGGTTATATGTAGATCCTTGTAATCGGTTTCCCCTTTCCATTCCTCCCTCCCTCTACCCTCCTCGTATCGCCACTCTTACCACTGGTCCTGAAGGGATCATCCGCCCTGGATTCCCTGTGTTTCCAGTTCCTATCTGTACCAGTGTACATCCTCAGGTCTAGCTAGATTTGTAAGGTAGAATGGGGATCATTTTAGTTGTGGGGGAAGAAGCATTTAGGAGCTAGAGGAAAGTTGTATGTTTCATTGTTGCTACAGTGCACCCTGACTGGCTCCTCTCCTCCCTGCTACCCTTCTGTAAGGGGATGTCCAATTATCTACAAATGAGCTTTGGGTTTTCACTCCACACTCCCCCGTATTCACAAAGATATGATTTTTTTGTTCCGATGATGTCTGATACCTGATTCTTCCGACACCTCGTGATCACACATGCTGGTGTGCTTCTTTCATGTGGGCTTTGTTGCTTCTCAGCTACAAGACCACTTGTTTAACTTCAAGCTTTTAAGACCCCAGAATGTATAACTTTTGATAGCCGACCACCATCAACTTCAGTCACCACATTTGCTTATGCACCCATTTGCCTCCAGCAATTGTGTTGGGGAGGTGAGCATCACGCAATGCCACTTTAATACAACAAAGTATTTTTGCATTGAGGGAGTACTTGAATGGAGGCCCAATGTACATCTGTTACCTTAATACTAAACCTATAAATATATGCATATAGATCTATTTCCCCATCGTTATACATAAATATATTTACATATGCACATGCTTTATTTAGACCTCTATAAATGCCCTTTGCTTCCTACCTCTTTCCTTGATTTCCTTTTACTTTCTGATTGTCCCACTCTCATGTTCAGCCTTCATTTGTGTTTCAGTAATTCCTCTAGGTTACATTACTCTTGGTTACACTCTACCAAGCCTCCTACACCCTCCTCACCATCTATTTGGATCACTTGGTGTTCCCTTGTCCCTGGGTTTGTTAACAGCACTTCCTTTTTCCCTACACCCCCCTTTCCCATCTCCCTCCCCCAGCTGTCAGTCCCATTGTTTTCTCCTCCAGATTGTTCATCCAGCCTATCTCATTTAGACAGACCTGTGGAAATCATAGCATGCACAAAAACGAGACAGAGCAAACCCAAGCAACAAAATGAAACAAAAGAACAACACCACCACCAACAAGCCAATGACAAAAAGCAAAACAAAACACAAGAAAGAAAAGCTTTTAGTTAGTTCAAGGACTGTTTGTTGGCCTTTAGGAGTGTTTTCTCATAGAGTATGATGGGTCAGCTAGCCCTGGCCCCAAAGTCTATTTTTGGTATTCCCTGGGGACTTCGTTGCTCTGTTCCCCTTCCTGTTCTGTTGTACACCCTTAGTATTTTGCCTCGGTGTGCTGGGATCAGATCGGGCGATAGAGGCATGCTGTTTTTTTTGTGTGAGCAGGTGCACTGTCATGGTGGCAAAACCAGTCCCCTGTCTACCACTAATCAGTCCTTTTTATTTTAAATAAATCATTTTATTGGGGGATCTTACAGCTCTTGTAACAATTCATACACCAATTTGTATGAAGCACATTTGTACATACATTGCTATCATCATTTCCAAACATGTTCTTTCTCCTTGAGCTCCTTTTTTCCCCTCCTCCCACCCACGTGAACCACTGATACTTTATACATACTTTTTAGTTTTATATTTTACGCCTCTGCTGTATCCCTTCACCCAAACTTCTGCTGTTTGTTCCCCTGGGTGGTGGAGTGGGGCTGTATGTCCATCATTGAGATTGGTTTCCCCTTTCTTCTGCTTCTCCCCCCTACCTTCCCTCGTGGTGTTGCTACTCTCAGTATTGGTCCTGAGGGGTTTATCTGTCCTGGATTCTGTGTGTCGGAACTTCTAGTCAATAGCAGTGTGCAAGCTCTGGTCTAGCCAGACAACTCAGACCTTCTTACACAATATCTTCAGAACCTCTATATAGGAAGCTTGATTAACAGTCTGACCTAGTGCAATGACTAAACTCCAAATGCACTATCACCCTCACATCAACAAAACCAAACAAATGAGCATCTTCTTGAAGTTTGAGTTCACTTGACGAGGTGTATTTGAGTGAGGTGATGATGGCGTCTTACACTGACTTGATTTATGTTTGCATTCTGGCTTGTGAGAAGAGCACAAGGTCTTGTCACCAGCAATGGCCTTGGGAAAAAAGTGTGGGTGCACTAGCTCGGAGCAAGTTGCCAGATGCCTGCCCAAACAGGAGAATGTATATTTTGAAATGTGTACCCAGTGGAGCTTTGTACCGCTTGGTTTTTTGGCGGGGGTGGGGTGGGGGTGGGTGGAAGGCCGGCTACTCCTTTGTAGGTTAGATAATCTGAGATGTGCTATTTGAAATTTCCTGGGGCCAGTTTTAGACAAAACTAGAAAAGTTAATTTTGCTGTATGGAAAAATCTGACAGTCTGGAAGTATCTAATTTTCCTCACATGCCATCATTCCCCTAGTAGCATTATTCTTAGTTAAAGCTCTCCTCTGTTCCTCCTTAGGGTTTCCCCCACTACCTGATGTTCCTTTTCTCCTACTCATCATCAAGGGACTTGTGTCCAAAGTGAGGACAGCAAATAAGAGACCCTCCTGACTCTCTGTTAAGAAGGGTGCTCTGGTGCATGCGTGTGTTTATGTGTGCACATACAATCGCATTTGAATTTTGTTGGAAGAGGCTTCATAGAGACAGAGAGTGACATGGTTAGAGCTGCTGCACATGTAGAGCACTGTACTCTATGGTGTTCTAATTCAAATGCATGTAAGGTCCAAGAGAGGTAATAGAAGCAAGTGACCAGGGTCAGGGAAGGCAGTAGGAGGAACTGAGGGAGCCTGAATGCCTCACACCCTGCCAGTTACACTGATTCTTGGATGGGAGAGTACCAACCTAGTGCTGTGAAATCTTCGCAGTTTTCAGAGGCTTGGGGGATTTAAATTTTGTATGGGTGCATAAGCAAATGTGGTGAAGAAAGCTGATGGTGCCCGGCTAGCAAAAGAGATAGTGTCTGGGGTCTTAAAGGCTTGAAGGTGAACAAGCGGCCATCTAGCTCAGAAGCAAATAAGCCCACATGGAAGAAGCACACCCGGCCAGTGCGATCACGAGGTGCCCAAGGGACCAGGTATGAGGCATCATGCAAAAAAAAAAAAAAGATATAAGTGTGTGTATGTATGTGTATATATGTGTATATGTATATATATGTATATATATATCATATTAAATGAAGGGGGAAGTGCAGAGTGGAGACCCAAGGCCCAAGTGTCGACCAATGGAGATCCCCTCATAGAGGGGTTTAGGAGAGGAGATGGGTTAATTAGGGTGTGAGGTAGTATTGATGAAGAACACAGCTTTCCCCCAGATCCTGGATGCTTCCTACCCCTAACTACCATGATCCGAATTCTACCTTGCAGGGCTGGATAGGATAGAGGCTGTACACTGGTGCATATGAGGGTTGGAGGTACAGGGAATCCAGGGTGGATGATACCTTCAGGACCAAGGGTGTGAGGGACGATGCTGGGAGAGTGGAGGGTGAGTGGGTTGGAAAGGGGGAACTGATTACAAGGATCCACATGTGACCTCTTCCCTGGGAGAGGGACAGCAGAGAAGGGGGGAAGGGAGACTCCGGATAGGGCAAGATATGACAAAACAACGATGTATAAATTACCAAGGGCATATGAGGGAGGGGGGAAGGGGGAGGGAGGAGGGGAAAAAAAAAAGAGGACCTGATGCAAGGGGCTTAAGTGGAGAGCAAATGCCTTGAGAATGATTGGGGCAGGGAATGTATGGATGTGCTTTATACAATTGATGTATGTATATGTATGGATTGTGGTAAGAGTTGTATGAGTCCCTAATAAAATGTAAAAGAAGAAAAGAGAAAAAAATGATTAAGGCAAAGACTGTACAGATGTGCTTTATACAATTGATGTATGTATATATATGAACTGTGAAAAGAATTGTATGAGCCCCAATAAATTGTTAAAATTTAAAAAATAAATAAATAAAATAAAATTAAAAAAAAAACAAAACAAAAAAAAACAAAACAAAAAAATAGACATCTAAATGCTTGTAATTTATTGATTTCGATAAACACACTGAATGCCAGTACTCAAGTCAAACAAACCAAACTGACAGCCATCGAGTCTTTGCCAACTCATAGTGACCCTATTAGACAGGGTAGAACTGCCCCTCAGTTCAGCTCCCAGCCCTGGAGGCCCACCAGTTCCTCGTTATTATCATGAGGAATACTATTTTCACAAGAGCATTACATACCCCTAGAGACTAAACCATAAAGCCATATAGGCTTTGACCATCAATTCTGATATGCTTTTTCCTCAAACTGATGGGTCATTTGATGGAATCCTTGTATTACTTCCCTAACATAAAAATTAATCAAGCAAAGGAGATTCAGTGCTCAGTACTACAGCCCCCTATTTAGAGATTAACTCTTAAAAACCACCACCACCACCACCACCACCACCACCACCACCACCACCACCACCACCACCACCGCCACCTTATCTATGTTGATAAAAACTTGAGTAGGCTGTATAAATATCTCAAGTATTTAGGATAAAATGGATTCTTATTCTACTGTCACATATTTAGTTTGAGTTATGTGTTTCCATCTGAACACAAATTAAATAGACCTTATTGACATCTTTTCAAAATGCCATAAAAATTAAATGATTACCTTAAAAGATACTCAGTATAATTAGGCATCAGAAAAATGTACATCAACACTAGAGCGAGATAGTGTTTCAACCCATCAAGATGACACTAGCCAAGAATATTAAAAATACCAGTGAGTGCTGGAAGAATGAACAGATTTGTGTCAGAAGAACAGTCTGAAAGGTCCTTAGAAGCAAGCACGGGGAGACTTCACATGCTTTGGATATGTTATCAGGAGATGCCAGTCCCTGGAAAAGGCTGAAATGTTAGGTTCAAGTATAACAACAGTTTTGAAGATGGTGTAGGACTGCGCAGTGGTTCATTCTGCCTTGAGTTGGAACTGACTCAATAGCACCTAATGCTAAAAGCTAGATGCTTTTGATCCTAAATGAAAAGTGGATGGTCCAGCCTCCATACCAGCTACGTGGACAACTGCCCCTCCCCCCAGAAGAATTTACTTTAGAAGACGGCACTGAACCTGTAGCTAGGGGAGATGGACATGTCTGATCAGAGCACACAGGGGCAAATGAAGGGGGAGGAAGAGAGTGGAGCACACACTGGTCCACCAGGCTTGGAGGATGATTTTGGCACTCTGAACAGCCAATGTACAGAGTGGACCATATGGCTGATCCCACTATGAGACATGCCATCCCTTGCTG